>NC_045438.1:165206630-165208967 GCF_002776525.5 Piliocolobus tephrosceles | reverse complement strand
TTCCTTCCTTCCTTCCTTCCTTCCTTCCTTCCTTCCTTCCTTCCTTCCTTCCTTCCTTCCTTCCTTCCTTCCTCTCTCTCTTTCTTATTTTGACAGAGTCTCACTCTGTCGCCCAGGCTAGAGTGCAGTGGCCTGATCTTGGCTCACTGCCACCTCTGCCACCCAGGTTCAAGCGATTCTTCTGCCTCAGCCTACCGAGTAGCTGGGACTACAGGTGTGTGCCACCAGACCTGGCTAATTTTTGTATTTTTAGTAGAGATGGGGTTTCAGCATCTTGGCCAGGCTGGTCTTGAACTCCTGACCTCGTGATCCATCCGTCTCAGCCTCCCAAAGTGCTGGGATTACAGGCAGGAGCCACTGTGCCTGGCCATCCTTTTTTTTTGAGATGGGATCTAGCTCTGTTGCCCAGGCTGGGCTGCAGTGATGTGATCGTGGCTCACTGCAGCCTCAACCTTCCAGGCTCAAGTGATTCTCCCACTTCAGCCTCCCAAGTAGCTGGGACCACAGGCATATGCCACCACACCTGGCGAATTTTTAAAAAAATTATTTTCTGTAGAGACAGGGGCCTCCCTATGTTATCCAGGCTGATCTCAAACTCCTGGGCTCAAGTGATCCTCCTGCCTTGGCCTCCCAAAGTGCTGGGATTACAGGCATGCGCCACCGTGCCCAGCTGCAGCATTATTCTTAATAGTGAAAGAGTGGAAACAACCCAAATATCCATCAACAGAAGAATGAGTAAACAAAAGACAGTCTATCCATACAATGGTATATTATTCAACGGTAACAGAATGAAGTACTGATACATGCTACAACATGAATGACTCTTGAAAACATATGCTAAGAAAAAAAAGCCCAGCCAGACACAAAGCACCACAGATAGAATGATTTCATTTATATGAAATGTCCAGAATAGGCAAATCCGTAAAAACAGAAAGAGTAGTGATTTCCTAGGCTTGGAGTGGGGTGGGGAAGACTAGGGAGAGGGGTATGGGAAGTGACTGACAATAGGCATGGGGCTTTCTTTTTTGGGTGACGAAAATATTCTGGAATTAGATGGTCATGATAGTTGCACAACTCTGTGAATATACTAAAACCCACCGACTTGTAGTCTTTTAAGTGGTGAATTTTATGGTATGCATATTTTGTCTCAACTAAAAGACAAAAAAAATGACTGTGAAATGTTTTGAATGAAACAGAATGCACCAAAATAAGCTTCTTTGACTGTGTGTCGGCAAGCACACCTGCAGAGAAACACGAGGGGTGGGGAGGCAGGAAGGCAGGGTTATTAAAAAACAAAAGTATGGAAGAGTCTCTTTTCAAGGGAATGGCTCGACTTTGATGTGCATTTAGAAAAGCACGACCTCTCAATAGGACATCTTTTACATACCAGAAAGAAATTAGCCTTATAGCAGTTTGCCAAGCCACATCTTAACTAAAATCAGGCTTTGAAAAAAGGACCACTCCAGTCCTCCTTAATCTCCTACTTTTTTTTTTCACAATAACTAACCCCTGGTAGAATATTCCCTTTTGCCACCATGTTTGCATTAGAGCATTGTGTATGTGATGTTTTAAAACCAGGCAATTCAACATCACCTGTCAGTGACCTCATTACAGACAAAAGGCTGGCACTATGTCTGTGCCCAACCCATCTGGGAAAGTTGAGTGGGACCTAGGCACACGTTCAGGTTTTCCTTGATGTCAGGGAAATCATCTTTCCCTTCTTCATGATCCTCATGTGGCTTTGTATACAACAGAACCCGAGCCATGCAGCTGCAGTGAGGTCAGCACTGGGTGTAAGACCCGATTTGTACAGAAAGTGTTCTGGGATCTTAGATAATTCTCTGATCCTCAGTTTCCCTACCTACATAACCAAGGAGGGCAAATGAGATGATCTCTTAAGGTAATTTTTGTTCAAATTGCTATCAATCTAATATCAATCACTTCGGTGATAAAATGGAAAATCTACCGTAGTCTTAGATTATCCCTAAGGCTGATGTAGAGGAGCAGATGTAGAGCACATTGAGGTTTTAGTTCTTTCTCAGACTCTCTGGATGACCTCAGGGTGACTTCAGCTCCCCTCCCCAAACCCCAGTCTCTGGATCATGCATCACATCTCAGTGGGTCTTGCAGTTTGGATATTGTGTCTGCTTGGAAGTAAATATCCTCCTCAGGGCACATCAAGGAGGGATAAAACATTTCTTTCGAGAAGTGTTGAAAAGAGATACACACCACTACTACCACCACCACTGCAACACTACCACATCACCACCGCCACCACCATCATCACCACCACCACCATCACCACCACTACCACCATCATCACCACTACCACCACCA
>NC_045438.1:165130259-165206620 GCF_002776525.5 Piliocolobus tephrosceles | reverse complement strand
CCATCACCATCACTACCACAAACCACAACACTACCACATCACCACCACTACCATCACTACCACTACCACCACAATCACCACTACCACCACCACCACCATCACTAACACCACCATCACCACCACCACCACCACAACACTACCATAACACTACCACTATCATGACCACTACTACCATTACTAACATCACCATCATTACTGCCATCACCACCAAAACACTACCACATCACCACATCACCACCACTACCACCACCGCCACCATCATCACCACCACCATCACTACCACCACCACCAGTATCACTATCATCACCACCACCACCACCACCAACACCAACACTACTGCCACCATCACTATTCCCATCACCACCACCACTACCATAACCACCATCATCACTGCTTTTATGACCACCATCACTACCACCATTCTCATCACCACCACCACTAAACTACCACCACTACCATCACTGCCATCATCACTATCACTGTTACTAACATCGCCGTCATCAACACTACCGCCATCACCACCACCACCATCACTACTGTCACCACCGTCACCACCACCACCACCACCACTGTCATCACCACCAAATCCCACCACATAATGGTAATGTAACAAACGAAACTAATAGTTCCCAAATAGTATCTTCATCCAGGTATTAATCTGAGCATTTTCCTCATTTTGAACTTGTTTTAATGTATGCATGTAAAGTCTGTATTAGGCCCCAGAAGATCTGCTTGACAGGTCAGTTTGGCATGCACTATTCTAATCATGCCAAAATAAGCTGTAACAGTGCAGACGTGCTTGTACTGACAGGCTAGCAAGCTGGCCTGCTGGTGCCTGCCTGTACCTTTCTCACCAGGTGGAAGAGAAGTACCACACATCCAGTATGCCAAGAGGCCCTTAGGATGTGATCCCACTAGTCTCTGAGGGTGCTGAACGTGTGCCTGACAGGTTGTAGGGAATGCATGCCCAAGGGTAGATCCAGGGGGCCTTGGCAGCTGCCCTGGGAGTTTGGGGCATTTAAAGCTAATGCCACCCTTCAATTCAGTTGTTGGAAGTTTTACACCAGCTCAGCAGGAATCACATCTGTCAGTCTGCAGTTAAATATAGAAAACTGAGCTGAAGCCACTGGCTCCAGACACCTGTCTGACCCTACTCACCACTCAGTCAAGTTTTAGAGATGTATAGTGCTTGGTAAAGAGAACTGTGCTCTTTTCCTTTTATGGGAGCCATGTGGCAGGATTAAGTTATTTTCACACTATTTGGAATTATACTGCTTATAGTTTTCTTTGGAACTGTTTTCAAACATATTTCAGCCTTTTAAATAATGAAAATCTTGTATCTATACTTTTTTTTTTCTTTTTTAAAATTTAGGTAAGAGTAGGACCAAGCAGAATAAAATAAAGTCAGGTTTAAAGTCATATTTTTCTAATTTCGAGTTTGTGTGAAAACTAGAAAAATCTTAAATCTGGTTTTTATGATCCTTTCTTTCTATAGGAGTGTGCAAATAAGTTTTATACATTTGCTTATAACTCACACTCTTTTTCTCTTCTCAAGATGGGAAACTAACTAGGTCAGATTAAAGCAGAGTATCAGCACTATTTTGACAAGGTATAACTTATCCCATAGGAATATCTTAACTGAAAATCCATTATTGAAATCCCATAGCTTCTTTAGTGGTTGAGTTCAAGTCCAGAGTCAGACTTGGGTTCAAATCCCAAATCCTACTTCTGCATGGAAGAAATAAATGCAGTAGGCTGAAGATTATTCTGGATTGCCTACTTAAAGTAAAATTCCCCAACAATTCAGAATTTGTAATTCCACCTAAACTCAAATGATGTTAAAGCAAGTACAAACAGTTTGTAATATAGTATAAATATGATTGCATGGAGAAAAAGTTGCTTGAGAATTGAGAATGAGCCTATTAACTGTGTATAACTCTATAGCTATTCCTAAGTGCAGGTGATATAACTTAAAAAGATACACACACACACACACACACACACACACACACACACATATATATATATATTTTGCCTTTGACAAAAAATTCCATTTGTGGAAATTTACTATTCTCATATACACACTAATAAATGAACAAAATTATTCATTGTTACACTATGCTGTAAGTATAAACCTAAATGTCCATTGGTAGGGAACTGGCTAAATAAAACAGCACATATGGACGCCACATATCCATTTAAAGGAGGGAAGCTTTCTGTAGGTTCAAGATACACTGTTTAGCAAAGAAGGCTGAAGAATTGTGTTAGTATCACATCATGTGTGTGAAGAAAAAAAGGAAATATCCTACATGGGTTTGAAAATGCATGGAATATTTCTGCAAGGATGTAAGAAAGATAACCATGATTAGAAAGGTTTCTCTCCAGGGAGGAAACTGTATGAAGGAACACAGAAAAAAAAGACATTCACTTTCCACTCCTCAGAATTTTGTACTGTATGTGGGAACAATTCTAAAAATGCTTTTTTTTTTTTTTGTAAAGGAGATAAAGGCATAGTAGGAATTGCACATGAAGACACACAGCGTGTTTTCAAATAGACGTTTTTTCAACTAATATTTATTAAAGGTGTTTTAAAACTCAGGTTGATCTCTCATCTTAACTGTGATTGGTTCAATTTTACCAATACCCAAAGAATAAATTCATTTGAGCTTTTACCTACGCCTTTGCTTTTTGTTAAAGGAAGAATTTAATGCAATGTGTTCAGAAAGTTACATTTGAATCGTTAATAAAGAGAAAAAGGAAGAGAAAGAAGAGAGGACACCATTCCGACACAAACGTTTATGTGATTTTAGCCATTACAACAGTAATTCAGAAATATCTCAAATGTTACATTGATGTCATCAATATTACAAAAAAGGGAAAAAAAGTGACAGGCAACAGTGAAGAGCACCAGAGACCCAGCGCACACCTAAAGTAGACCATGCTTCTTTCCTTCCACTGCCAGGGTATCGTCCCGGGAAGCCCCCCACCCCCTCGCTTTGCTCCTCCGCTTTCCCTAACCCGCCGCGCGGGGCACCTACGCCTCGTCCTCGCCCTCCTCCTCCTCGAACTCCCCCTGTTCGTCGGCCGTGGCGTCCTGGTACTGCTGGTACTCGGACACCAGGTCGTTCATGTTGCTCTCGGCCTCGGTGAACTCCATCTCGTCCATGCCCTCGCCCGTGTACCAGTGCAGGAAGGCCTTGCGCCGGAACATGGCCGTGAACTGCTCCGAGATGCGCTTGAACAGCTCCTGGATGGCCGTGCTGTTGCCGATGAAGGTGGCCGACATCTTCAGGCCGCGGGGCGGGATGTCGCACACGGCCGTCTTCACGTTGTTGGGGATCCACTCCACGAAGTAGCTGCTGTTCTTGTTCTGCACGTTGAGCATCTGCTCGTCCACCTCCTTCATGGACATGCGGCCGCGGAAGATGGCAGCCACCGTCAGGTAGCGGCCGTGGCGCGGGTCGCAGGCGGCCATCATGTTCTTGGAGTCGAACATCTGCTGGGTGAGCTCGGGCACCGTGAGCGCGCGGTACTGCTGGCTGCCCCGGCTGGTGAGGGGCGCGAAGCCGGGCATGAAGAAGTGCAGGCGCGGGAAGGGCACCATGTTCACCGCCAGCTTGCGCAGGTCTGCGTTCAGCTGGCCCGGGAAGCGCAGGCAGGTGGTGACCCCGCTCATGGTGGCCGACACCAGGTGGTTGAGGTCCCCGTAGGTGGGGGTGGTCAGCTTCAGGGTGCGGAAGCAGATGTCGTACAGCGCCTCGTTATCAATGCAGTAGGTTTCATCTGTGTTTTCCACCAGCTGGTGGACAGAGAGGGTGGCGTTGTAGGGCTCCACCACCGTGTCTGACACCTTGGGTGAGGGCATGACGCTGAAGGTGTTCATGATGCGGTCTGGGTACTCTTCCCGGATCTTGCTGATGAGCAGGGTGCCCATCCCGGACCCGGTGCCGCCCCCCAGAGAGTGGGTCAGCTGGAAGCCCTGGAGACAGTCACAGCTCTCTGACTCCTTCCTCACCACGTCCAGGACCGAGTCGACCAGCTCGGCTCCCTCTGTGTAGTGGCCCTTGGCCCAGTTATTCCCAGCTCCGCTCTGGCCTGCCAGAGGGAAAGTGAAATCTTAAGTCACTAGTGATTGTATTAAATACCTTACCTCAAACCCCTTAGTATAGATCAGTGAGTCAATGCTCAGATAAGACTATTTCAGATTATCACCAAAATGGCCAAACATTAAAATATTTGTTCATGAATGTATTATAAATAAGGAAGGCCAGGACACCCAGCTCTTAGCAGTTGAAAGGCAAACAATTTTACCCTCTACTAAAGCTAAGCTGGCACACAGTGGATGTTCTTCATGCTTTCCCTCTGGCAGTCACACCTCTCCAGCCTCAGCTGCCCAGTGTAAAATGAGTCCCTCATGCTCTCAGCCACACCAGGCACTCACCAAACACGAAATTGTCTGGTCTGAAGATCTGGCCGAATGGTCCAGACCTAACCGAATCCATCGTGCCTGGCTCCAGATCCACAAGGATGGCCCGCGGAACATATTTGTTACCTGCAAGGAACAACAGTGACTTAAGACTCTCAGGCAAGGACCTCTGCAAAGAAGGGCTTGGCCCCTGCTGCCATCATGCAGATGTTCCCCCAAACAAAGGGAGACCCACCATCAGGTTCTCAAAGGGCTCTGTGGACATAAGGAAGCCCAATGAAAGACTGCAGGGAAGGAGCGGAGATCCTCAATTGAATGGTCCACCCTCTCCCAGGGCCACACCCCTGCGGTCCCAGGCAAGGAAAGGGGAGAGGGGTAGCAAAACTGAAGGCAGTGGGGGTGGGGCAAGGGCGATTACCAGTGGCTTCATTGTAGTAAACATTGATTCTCTCCAGCTGCAAATCACTGTCTCCATGGTAACTGCCAGTGGGGTCAATCCCATGTTCGTCACTGATGACCTCCCAAAACTGAGACAGAAAGGCTGCATTTAGCCATGCACGATCCGCCAGAAACGCCAAGGCTCACAATGAAATGTCCCCGACTCAGTTCCGACAACCCAACATTTCGGGAGCGTGAAGGTTTAAAGGGCGGCGTGACCCGGGCACACCCGCGGGGCTTGTATTTTGCAGGGTTAGAAAGTCGAAACTGGGCGTTTCCCAGGCGAACAGCTGCTGCTGGCGGCGGGAGGTGGGGGTCGAGGGGGGAAGGACCAGCCAAAGCCGGGCAGTGGCGGAGCTCGGCGCACGGGTCGCAGCCCCAGGCGGCGGCAGGAGGCGGGGGCACAGGGACTGCAGCCCGCGAGGAGCGGGTGGGCGGGGAAAGAGGAACGCGAAGGAGCTACAGGACCGCGGTTTTAGATTCAAAGCACGTCCTGAGACCGCAAGGCAATCGCTCTTCTCCCCTCCCCCGGCGGCTCGACTCCGGTTCAAACGAGTAAAATTAATCCTCCGCACGTCCCAGCCCCTCGCGCGGAACGCCGCGCCCAGCCTCGCGGACACACCCTCGTCTTCTCCAGGCACGCGTGCCTGCCAAGCAGCCAGCGGGGTGACGGGGACTCCAGGTGAGTTACAGCAGAAAGGAGAGGTGCCCCCTCCGTCGGCGAAAGTCGCCTCCGAGCCCACGCCACACTCGGCGGCACACTTGGCGATCCCCAGGCCTTCCCGGGACCGCGCCAGGGGACCCCGAGGGGCTCTCGGCCCAGGTTCCCGCCCCCGTCGACCCCCTCCGCGGCGGCGCGCCCACCTTGGCGCCGATCTGGTTGCCGCACTGGCCCGCCTGGATGTGCACGATCTCACGCATGGTGCCTCGTCAGCGTCCTCCTGGTCCGGCGGCGTCTGGTGGGTCTGTCCGTCCTCCCCTCACACACCCACTGCGGGGTCACCGGGAAGGCGCTCGGGAACCGACGGGCTGAGAGCGCCGGCCCCGCGGGCTCCGGCTTTTATGCAAGGAGGGTGGGGCGGCCGGCGCAGGCCGCGCCCCCAGCCCGAGCCCCCCAGTCCCCTTCGCGCTGGCCCTCTCCAAGCCTGGCTGACGTAATGCTCGGAGCCCTAGGGACCGTCCGGGGGGCTGGACCACCGGCCCGCGGCCAATCAGAGCGGGAGCGCGGACCGGGAGAGGGGTGGGGGCCCCCGGGAGTAGGGTGGGGGTGTACGCATTGTCTGCGGCTGTGGTGGGGGTCTGGGTATGGGCATATGGGGGAAGGGTGAAGAAAAGGAGGGTGAGAGGGCGGCGAGGAGAGGGCCACCAGCGCGGTCTGAACGGGGTGGGGGCAGAGCTGGCATCGGATGGGAACGATGGAGGGCTGGAGCAGGTGGAGAGGCCGTCAGGTGCTCCGGTGCCGGCAGGTGGGAGGGTTGAGGTGGCACAGGCTGCTCCGCCACCTCGAATTGCAGCTCCTACTGGGTCATTGGCCAGAGTCCCTGCAGCCAACCGCCCCTCGTGAGACCACTGTCCTTTCCCTCAACCCCGGAGGCCAGCGACTGCCCAGGCGGCGCTCCCTCTCATAGAGGCCTGGGGGAGGACAGGTGGCCCCAGAAGGAAGTCGTGCGTGACGGCGACCCGGGACACCTGCAGCCCATGAACACCAGCGCGGCCTCCGCCCCCGCCCCAGCGTGGGCCTGCGTTCTCCTTTGTCTGTCTAGGGCTGGCAGCTCCTCTCACTGAGCAGCAGCATCCACGGGTGAAGCGACCTCGGAGCCCCTCAGCCCTGCCCGACCCTCTCCGGGAGTGCACAACGCCCCTGCTGGTACCCAGGACTCCTCTGCCCCGAGGGTTGACTTTTGTTCCTCGCGAGTGATGGAGTGGGAGTGGCCGGTGGCGCAGCACTGACCGTCCGGCGGGCTGAAAGAGGGTGGGGTCCCGGGGCGGGGCTGTCGGAGGAACAAAGGGCTCTCAGAAGCGTGGGATACGCTGCGCAACTGAGTGTTTAAAATCACACGACAGGCGCCCCCCTCCCGCCCCCCGCCCTCGGATTCGGCTCGTGTATTGTCAGGTAAGAGGGTGGGTTCCAAGGGTGACCCACGCCCGAGTAATGAACTTTCTTGTCTTCCATCGCGGAGACCTGGAGGTCCGAGGCTTCGTGCTGCGGTTGAAGGGTGGGGAATACGACTAAAAACTGCAGCCCCGCGCACGCGAGACCTCCCAAGACCCACGCACACTCGCACGAGCGCGTGCACAGACTTGGAGCACCGACCCTCCCTTCCGATCCGCAGTCTCTAGGTACCCAGACAGGAACTGGTCTCTTTGTTACTTTTCGCGCGTGTGTGTGTGTGTGTGAGAGAGAGAGAGAGAGAAAGAGACTAATCCTGCGTGCGTTTGAGGGCGGGAGGGGATAGGGTGTCGGAAACGTTCACTGCACAACCTGTCCGCTGCAATTCGATGACCGAAGCGCGCCGCCCCACACTTCCACACTTGGGAAGGGCCGTTGGCGAGGCGACGTGACCTCTTTCATCCCCTGGCGAGAGAGGCGGAAAGACCCGGGCTCCCGCGGCGGAGCGGAGCCTGCAGCTGTTGAGCGAGACGCTCCCAGAACTATCAGCAAAGCTGTCACCGCCTCCCTTTCCCGCTGTGGGGTGGGGGGTGGGGGACTCAAGTCGATTCCAAAGTACAAAGAGAAGTAGCGAGAACAAAAGCGCAGGCGCCCCCAAACATCCAGGGCGCCCAGACTGGAGCTCGCGGGCCGGTATTCCAGACGCGGCCGGCTTGCCTGGGTTAGGGTGGGGTCTGGGGACGGCAGAGATCAGCGGAGGGTCTGTCCACATGCCCCACTCTCCTGGTTCCAAGGTCTCGCGGCCTGACCTCCGAGTTTCTAATCCAGATCCCTCCAGATGCAGAAACGTCGAGGGCTGGCAGTTCCCAAGGTCACACAGCAAGTTAAGGACACGGCTTGGACTGGAATCGCGTCTTTTGGGCACACCAAACCTCAGGGAAAGTGACCGCATCTCGGCCAAAAGGGCTGTGGCAGGTGTCAGCCTCGAGTGGCGGCTCTGGTGGGACCAAGCTGCGCCGGAAGGAACAGAGCGAGGGCGGCACCCGCGCTGCGAGTGTAGACACACTCCGAGCGGTCACCTCCTTGCTGCGAGCTCCCAGGAGCAACCCTGATGCTCAGCGCGGCGGGGTGGGGATGAGGGGCGCTCAGCTCCACGCTGAGTAACTTGAGCTGGCCGCCTGCCTCCTTCATCTAACTATTTCATTTCCTAGCTTCTGTTTCAGAGCCAAATCTCCATTGAGTGCTCGGGTGAAAACGCGTGTTCAAGATCATATAGATAGATGAAAAGACCCTTTCCTCTCAGGTTTCTTTTAAAGGGAGAGGTTTGGGATAGGGTGAGACTGGAAATCATCCTTCTGAAAGCCCAGAGTGCCCTTGGGGACACTTTTGGCCCAAGATCTGCTTTCCTTTCAAGCATTTTACTTGAATTGTGCCCACACCCCCGCCCCTTCCGGGCAGCCATTCTTGTTAACCGGTCTGCATCCCACCCCACCCCCACTGGAATTGTGATGCTGCACATTTTTATTTTCACAAGAAGCTGATTTTGTGTTAAAATGTTGACAACAGTCACACTTTTCCCTAAAGTCTTTCAGTTTATCTGATAACCCTTAAATTAAAAAAAAAAAAAAAATCATTCCTAATCCTTGTAGTTCGCAGGAAGAGACTGGTACCCGGCTTTCAAAGAAAAAAAAAAGTCGTTCTTAGTTGGGTCCCCAGCATTTCTGTCTATTCATTATATGCAGTGCTTCTCAATCTAGGTCATCGTATATCAGGCACGAAGATTTGGGGGCAACATATTTCATGATCTCTTAATGTTAGTCTTAATGATGTATTTACATTTAAAAATTTTCCCTTCCAGAGACAATTGTAGAAATATCGCTGCCTTAAAATACAATTCAACATTTGTTTTATACATAACCTATTGCGCGACTGAACTCAGCAAGATATCCCTTAAACTATTAAAATTAATATTTGCTTTCACAATTTTCAGATTATTTTCAACAGCACGTCCTCAAGCGAATTTGCATTTCTCTATTACACACACAAGTCATTGTTTGAAGAAGTCTGATAGAAAGGAGGCTTTACATAGTAGTAAATTTTTAAAGTATTGTTTTCATAATGCAACATATATATTTTTGACACAGTTATTGAAATTACTAGACATTTAGCATTAGGGTTCTTCACTGCTTGCCAGGATTCACCGCTTAAAACCCAAAAAACCCAGCCTGCAGCCCCCATAGCAGGCTCTGCAGTCGAGGTGCACGCGGTTTCCTAGGCAACCAACACTTAGCCAATGAATGAAGAGGAGTTGAAAGAAAGAGACTGCAAATCCATCATTATTTCCTACACACACACACACACACACACACACCACCTCTTCTCATAGCTCTCCATTTAGAAATATTGGAAAGCTACCAATCCTAACATTTATGTGAAAGAGCCAAATGCCCGGGGCATGGGGGCTAGGAAGCGGTCGCAGCCCCGTACTGTGACTGCGCAAAGGACACAGTGGAGGAGGCTCCCGGAATCCGCCAAAATCTGCGCCTTCTCAGCTTTGTCGCTCCCCAGTTTCTATTCCACTGCCCTCCCCCTTTCCCCAGGCCTTCCCTCCTCCTCCTGGGAAGCCGGCGGCCCCGGCAGAGCTGCCCGGCACTCCTGAATCGCAGGGGCTGTGGGGTGGCAGCCTCAGAGCCCCGTCCTTCCGCGGCCGTGGGCCCCGCAGGGACCAGCCAAGCAAGGTAACAAAAAGCTGGAACCAGCAGCGAAACCCCGAGCCACGAACGCGGCGCAGTGCGGGAACACTTGCCCTTTGTTCCGCAGGAAGGCCCGGTGTTTCGCATGCCCGGAGGTTGTGAATTTGAGTTATCACGGCCTCGGTCGGGGCTGAGAGTGCCGAGCTTCCACGAGAGAGCTTTGCCTTCTTTGTCCTACAAACCGGCGGAGGGAGTAGAACCCCGGCTTCCCGGGCACCATGTCCCTGCTACAGGCGGGCTCCCCTTCTCCCCTCCCCCACGCCGTCAATGATTTGCGAGATTCTGAGGCAGGCGGGGCAGGCCGAGCCCCGGGGAGGCACGCTGAGTCCTAGACACAGAGCCAGGCCGGGTAGAAAACAAAAAGAGAAGAAATGATGATGAAATACTGAGACGGACCGTGTGCTCCTTGCAAGGTGCGGTCTGCGAAATCAACAGACTTACAAACAAGGCCTGGAGGAAGCGCCTGAGCGCACGCGGGGGGCTGTGGCGGGGGAGCCTCTGTGAGTTCCAGCGTGGAGGCTAAGACGTTGCTGTGGCTGCGGGACCCTCACCCGGCCCTGGAAACCCTCCACATCAGCTCTTGCTCGGAAATGTCTCGCAGCTCACCGCTTCTCTTCGAAATCTGCCCAAGACCTTTGTTTGCCATTTAAATGAATTGAAACCTGTGTATCCAGGTGGACACATCCATATACCGCAACATTCGTGCCTCTGGGCTCTAGATACTCGGTGGGCAGTGACTGTAGCCACACTGCAGAAACAGCAGAGCAGTATTCAGACGGAGTTCTTGGGGCTTCACACGCCCAGCCTGCTTCTTTTTTACAATTTCTATTTTAATTTTAGATTTAGGGAGTCCATGTGCAGGTTTGTTACAAGGGTATATTACATCATGCTGAGCGCTTGGGCTTCTACTGACCTGGTTACCCAGATGGTGAACATAGTACCCAATAGGGAGATTTTCAGCCCTTGCTCTCCTCCTTCCTTCTCTCTTTTTGGAGTCCTTAGCGTCTATTGTTCCCATCTTTTTGTCCGTGTGCACCCAATATTTAGCTCTCACTTATAAGTGAGAACATGCAGTATTTAGTTTTCTGTTTCTGTATTAATTCGCTTAGGATAATGACCTTCAGCTGCATCCCATGTTGCTGCCAAGGGCATGATTTTGTTCTCTTTTTTTAATGGCTGTGTAGTATTCCGCGGTGTATATGTACCACATTTTCTTAATCCACTCTACCATTGATGGGCACCAAGGTTGATTCCATGTCTTTGCTATTGTGAATAGTGCTTTTTTGGTAGAATGATTTATTTTTGGGGGGTATATACCCAGTAATGGGGATTGCTGGGTTGAATGGTAGTTCTATTTTTAGTTCTTTGAGAAATCTCCAAACTGCTTTCCACAGTGGCTGAACTAATTTACATTCACACCAGCAGCAAATAAGCATTCCTTCTTCTCTGCAGCCTTGCCAATATCTGTGTTTTTGTTTGTTTGTTTTGTTTTTTGCTTTTTAATAATAATGACTGCTGTGAAGCGGTATCTCATTTGTGATTTTGATTTACGTTTCTCGAATGATTAGTATCTTGAGCATTTTTTCCATGTTTGTTGGCCACTGTATGTCTTCTTTTGAAAATGTCTGTTCATATCCTTTGCTCTCTTTTTAATGGGGTTATTGATTCTTTTCTTGTTGATTTAAGTTCCTTATAAATTCTGGATATTAGTCCTTTGTCTGCGGCATATTGCTAATATTTTCTCCCTTTCTGTGGGTTGTTCATACATCTCCATCAACTCTGTATTGCTTATAGTGTGTAGTCCAAATACTTAGCATAGAATTCAGGTCCTTCAATGTGGACATTACCCACCTTTCCAGTGTTATTCGCCACCCATCTGGTATATGCAGTCCGTTCCAGGAGACATTAACCTGCCCTCTCATCTCCAAAAAGGACCTGCTCTCTGAGTCTCTGCTCACACTAATCCATTATCCAGAATGACCCTCTCTGCTTCTTCACCCAGGGCATCTCACTCACTCTTCACGATGCAGCTCATCTCTGCTTCTTCACCCAGGGCATCTCGCTCACTCTTCACGATGCAGCTCATCTATCTGCGATATATCCCACTCGTTGCCAGGAACAATGGACTGCCTATGCTCTGTGCCCCCAGTTGGCATCATAGGGCTGGTACAGGTTTTGCATTTATTACATCGGAGCAGTGGTGTAATGAGTTTCATTGTATATCTCTACTAACAAAAGAAAAAGGAGGATATACATTCCCAATATATGTATATTTATTTATTCATAAATTATATATATTTATTCTTATAAGCTAATATCCCAAGGCACAATATACTTAGTATGAGGTACATTGTTAATGATATCAGATATTAATATTTCCAACTTTTCTACAACTTTCAGTTATAGGCAGACTTGGGGTTCCTCATGACTTTCTTACCCTGAAATGGGCTTGACAAAGAGCTTATATAAAAGAGCAGAGTGTCAACTTGGCCATTTCCTTATTTTTGTGTGTGTGTTCATATCACTAATGTCATCTTCATTTTCCAGTTTCTTTGCTGTAGGCTTTAAAGTCGCTTGCCAGTTGTGTGAGTCAGGGGAGCAAACAGGAGATAATATGCTCAGCAAACCCAGCTACAGTTCCTCCTTTATGGATCTCCCTTTCCAGGGAACAATTCACGACACATGACCACAAAACATAAGCATCCTGTGAGGGCACCTGTGTCATTTTGAACTCTAACTACCTAAAGCATAATTTCTTTATTTTTATATGAAACAAACAGAAATTCTGAGTTTCTTCCCATGCTCCAACAGATGCTCTTGCCTGCCCCATTCTGAGACCTCCCAATTGGATTGGAGTTAGTTCATTGGCCTTTTATACCTTCCACATTGCCTGAAACTAAGTATGGGCAAATAACAACAGAACTTGGGTGAAAAAAAATCACAGATATAAGGCAATTAGGAAAAGCCCCCAGGAACTTCTAACCTGAAGGAGGAGCAGATTGTTCTGAGATAAGTACAAAGAAACCTTCCTCCTCTTTCTCCGTAATTACCTCTTGGCCAGGTCCAGCCCATATCCCATCCTTCCCAGCCTCTGTGGCTCCTGGCTGTGGTGGTTGCGGTGGGGCCCCTGATGATGTGCCCTCCTCTGCATTATCTTTCACTTCCCTACAGCCATTTTCCTGCACCTGCGTTTTCACCCTTGTTTGTCTACATTGATAATGCGTAACTAAGATTTCTGGTTAAGACAGAATGGAAGGACAGAAGGAAATACTTCCTCAGGAATCAGAGTTGAATTACTAGTCTGCACTTTCTTTTCTTTTTTCCTTCTTTTTTTTTTTTTTTTTTTTAGACAGAGTTTCGCTCTTTCAGCCAGGCTAGAGTGCAGTGGTGTGATCTTGGCTCACTGCAACCTCTGTCTTCTGGTTTCAAGCAATTCTCCTGCCTCAGCCTCCTGAGTAGCTGGGACTACAGACACCCACCACTATGCCTGGCTGGTTTTTGTATTTTTAGTAGAGAGGGGGTTTCACCATGTTGGCCAGGCTGGTCCCGAACTCCTGACCTCGTGATCCACCCGCCTCGGCCTCCCAAAGTGCTGCAATTGCAGGCGTGAGCCACTGGGCCCGGCCTCCTGCACTTTGTTTTTTTGTTTATTTGTTAGTTTTTTATATTTTCTTTCTTTTCTTCTTTTTCTTTGTTTCTTTTTTTTGAGATGGAGTCTTGCTCTGTCACCCAGGCTGGAGTGCAGTGGCATGATAGCAGTGCAACCTCTGCCTCCCGGGTTCAAGTGATTACAGGCGCACACCACCACGCCTGGATAATTTTTGTAGTTTTAGTAGAGACAGGGCTTCACCATGTTGGTCAGGCTGGTCTCAATCTCCTAACCTTGTGATCCGCCCGCCTTGGCCTCCCAAAATGCTGAGATTACAGGGGTGAGCCACCGCGCCTGGCCTATATTTTATTTTCTTAGAGACTAGGTCTCCCTATATTGCTCAGGCTGGTCTCAAACTCCTGGGCTCAAGCTATCCTCCTGCCTGTGCTGAGATTACACGTGTGAGCCACCTCAACTGGCCCACTAGTCTGCACCCTCTGTCTTGGCATGCAAATGAAGGGTGTTAAACAGACTGCTGTCTTGGTGATGAGGTCTGGAGAAGACAGAACCAAGTAAACTTTCTGCTTCTCTCAGAAGTCACCCAGTGGAGGAGAACAGAAACGCAAACCCCATTTTTTAGGAAATTGAGGAAAGATAAAAAGTATCAACTTCCTGGAGCTCTTTGATAAAGAAAGGATCTTCCGGGCAAGCTAGAAAAGAGACCAAGTCACTCTTGTAAGTGGGGTGGGGAAATTAGGGTTGTTTCAAACTTTTCCAAAACAATAGTCAATGCTAGAAGAGAAGAAAACAATTTGTATAACATTTTCAAGGAAAATGTGCCCAAGGATTTTTTATATCCAGTTACATTGCCTTTTAATTTTAAAGGTAACATATATTTTTGAACGTAGAAGAACTAAAAAAAAGTTGTTCTTGTGAGTCCTGTGTAGGGGGGATAAAAGGACCCCAGAGAATGGAGAAGTAGGTCTCAGAATGAAAGTGCCATGTAGAGGCTTGCAGGCACTGGCAGAGGCTGTGTGACAGCCTGTGAACTAAGGAAGGAGGTGCCTCTGAAATGGCCTAGAGACAAATGCAGAAGTCCCTAGCTGTGGAAAGCTCTGTGCCTTCAGGAAGGACGTTGACATGCTCTTTCGAGGTGCTGCTGGGGGTCTGCCAGGTTCCCTGGAGGTTGGAATTATTACCTGGCTGTTTGTCAGTTTATTCTGGAAGCTATTCCTGCTGCAAAGAATAGAAGACATCAAGGGATGGAACAACAGACTGCATAGAACTACACTCCCACAGGAAAACACTGACTCTTAAACAATTGTGAGATTTTAGGCAGAAGATCAAAGCTGCAAAGCATCTTCTCAGGAACTCAGGGTACAGAACACAACTGTGTCTGAGGTGAGCAGGATGAGACAGGGGGCCTAAAGAAGGGAATCAGATTCCTGGAGAAAAGCCACTCTTATTTTTGCTGCCAAGGACGAATGTCATGTAAAGAAACAGGACAAACTACTGGAAAGCCAAAACTCTGGGCTGGGCGCCGTGGCTCATGCCTGTAATCTTAGCACTCTGGGAGGCCGAGGTGTGGGATCATGAAGTCAAGAGATCAAGACCATTCTGGCCAACATGGTGAAATCCCATCTCTACTAAAATATAAAAATTAGCTGGGCGTGGTGGAGCGTGCCTGTGGTCTCAGCTACTCAGGAGGCTGAGGCAGGAGAATCACTTGAATCCAGGAGGCAGAGGTTGCAGTGAGCCGAGAATGCATCACTGCACTCCAGGCCGGCGACAGAACGAGACTCCGTCTTAAAAAAAAAAAAAAGTCAGTATTCTCTGAAAAAAGTACACGTTTTAATACAGACTAGTGTTAAATTTTCAGAGGGAAAAATATGTCACAATAAAGGCTAAGTTAAAAAAAAAAAAAGCCAAGTTCCAACCAGCATAAGAAAAAAATAACCAAATTTCAGAGGTGCATGGGACAAATACTGGGGAAAGATGATTGGAATAAGAAATACACTGAACTCAGGGAACTAACAAAATCATACATGAAATCTTTGAAAGATATATAAGAAACTCCTGCTTGCAGAGAGAAGGGAATTAAAGTTTTAAAACATTGCATTTTATAGTTGAAGCAGATCACTGGAGTGAGAATTTTGTTGTTGTTGTTGTTGTTTTTTGAGACATAGTTTCACTCTTGTTGCCCAGGCTGGAGTGCAATAGCAGGATCTCGGCTCACTGCAACTTCTGCCTCCTGGGTTCAAGCGATTCTCCTGCCTCAGCCTCCCCGATGACTGGGATTATAGGCATGCACCATCACTCCCTGGTAATTGTGTATTTTTAGTAGAGACGGGATTTCTCTATGTTGGTCAGGCTGACCTCAAACTCCTGACCTCAAGTGATCCACCTGCCTCAGCCTCCCAAAGTGCTGGGATTACAGGCCTGAGCCACCATGCCCGGCCTCTTTTTCTTTTTTAAATAAATCAGAGAAGGAGGAGGACGAAGTGCTGGTGGACACATGTTTGCCAAATCCTTTGTTTCCAACATACACTGACTGATGAGGGGTCATGTAGGCATGACATTCAACCAAAATTCTGCCAGAAAACAAAAGAAAAAATCTTGCAGCAGAAAGTGGAGAGATTCTTAACGACCTCTACTGAGGGAAATGCATGGTTCTGAAAAAGAAGCTGATTCAGGACTGGTATAAATAGGAAAAGAAATGACAGAAGCTACCAGCTGCAGAGGAAACGAAAACTTACAAGCAGAGAAGTGAAGAAATGTTGAATGAATTATGGCCAACAGCGAGATCTCACACCACCCCAGACCATTCCTCCTGAGAAGGCTCATGACAGCTGGCCCGCTGTCCTTGCTGGAATGGAAGGTGAGCTATGCCAGCCTTGGATAGAAACTAATACAGCTGAGGCCGGGCGCGGTGGCTCAAGCCTGTAATCCCAGCACTTTGGGAGGCCGAGACGGGCGGATCACGAGGTCAGGAGATCGAGACCATCCTGGCTAACACGTTGAAACCCCGTCTCTACTAAAAAAGATACAAAAAACTAGCCGGGCGAGGTGGCGGCGCCTGTAGTCCCAGCTACTCGGGAGGCTGAGGCAGGAGAATGGCGGGAACCCGGGAGGCGGAGCTTGCAGTGAGCTGAGATCCGGCCACTGCACTCCAGCCTGGGCGACAGAGCGAGACTCCGTCTCAAAAAAAAAAAAAAAAAAAAAAAAAAAAAGAAACTAATACAGCTGAATCCATGATTTCAGAGAGAAACCTGCACCAGGCTCCCCTGCTCTGTACGCTGGTGTTGGAGGAAAACAAGCCCTGCTCGCCACCCAGGCGGCCACTGGTCCCTCCTACAGAATAAGCCTGGAAGCATCCTCGCCATGCGGGGCTTCTGGGCCTCATTCCCACTGGGTTCCTCCTGCTCCGGACTTAGAGAACATCGCACTGGTGAGACACGCTTTCCCATGCAGTCAGGGCCATCTCTTGGGGTTCCGGAGAGCGGTCGCCCTTTAAAATCAGTCCCCAAGGCTCTGCTTCTGACCTGAAATCACCACTTCACCCTCATCCTGTCCCCGCACAGAAGGACTGTCTGTCTCCACCTTATGCAAGGTAGGAGAGCGTCGTCAGGCTCCAGAGCTGCCCCTTCTCCAGCTTCTCTAGCGGCGGCTCACAGGAGGCCTCAGGCTCCCCCATGCCTTCAGTGTGACAGTCAGTGGAACGTGCCCCGTGCTTCGAATCCATTTCCGTTTTCCCATTTTGTATTTCTTAGGCTGTCCTGAAATTGGGCTTTTTTTTTTTTTTTTTTTTGAGACGGAGTTTCGCTCCTGTTGCCCAGGCTGGAGTGCCATGGTGGGATCTCAGCTCGCTGCAACCTTTGCCTCCTGGGTTCAAGCAGTTCTCCTGCCTCAGCTTCCCAAGCAGCAGGGACCACAGGCACACACCACCACGCCCATCTGATTTTTGTATTTTTAGTAGAGATGGGGTTTCACCATGCTGGCCAAACTGGTCTCCAACTCCTGACCTCAGGTGATCTGCCCGCCTCAGCCTCCCGAAGTGCTGGAATTACAGGCATGAGCCCCTGTGCCCGGCCAAAATTGTGCATTTTGAGTCACGAATGAAGAAGACTCTGAAGATGAAGCCATCTGAAGTATTACTTCCCTGCTTTATTTAGCATCAATTCCAGTAGTTAAGAAATTAAACATTATGAAACTGCTGTGAGAGCACCTTTAATGGACATTTTTGAAGTTCAAAAATATTGTCAAAGTACTTCAAAATGGAAGAAAAAACCCTTACAACCTTATTGTAATTTGAAGCGTAATAAGGAGGTCCCCACCTCCACATCATAATAATTCCTTTGCTCAGAAATCAAACGATCTGCAATGCCACTCCCCGGGACTTGTTCCTTTGTGCTACGAGTTGCCTTTATCCTAGAAACCTATTTAAGTCGCGCAGTACCTGAGTGGGCAACACACTGCCTCTAGTGCCTTTAAAGGCACAGGAACTTTTCAGAGTCAGCTTCCTTAAGGATCAGAAGAGCACAGGGCTAGTGCGTTCTGCTGAGTGGGAGGTGAAGGGGAGAAGCTACCCCTTGCTTCACAATGCTGGCTCCTGAAGCCCGCATGGTTCTGGGTGTAGGACCGAGCAGACTACACTGGGGCTTTTCCCAGACGGACATTGGGAAAAGGCCTGGCTGACCTTCCCAGGACAATGCAGGTGGCTGTAGTCCTCCTCCTGGTGAACGGGACACTCGTTGGGGAGTCCTGCAGGCCTTTGGAAGTATTGCCAGACAGCCAGGCACACCCAGCTTTCATCCTTGCAAATGGCATTAGAAGCCATGGAATGTATCTGACAAATACTCCCTGTGCATCAGGCAGTGTTCTAGGCTTCGGGAAGACAGCAGCAGATGAATCAGACAAAAGTCTTTGTCCTCCATGAGCAAACACGGCAGGTGAAGCTGTACCGTTAGAGGAGCGCGATTCCTCAGGTCTGCCGTTTCCCACTTTTTTGTTGTTTCCTCCTCGTTGCCCTTTATTGGATTTTTTATGCCAGTTTCACTCTTTTCCATACCTTCCTCTTTTCCCTGTTAAATAGAGTATGGTGAGACTGAGTAATTAAAGGCTGCAGATGACTTTGATGACAGCGTAATGAAAAGAGTCTGTGACAGCTTATTAGACCAAGTGCCATCAAGGTTATTTGAGTCACAGTGACACTTTCAATAATGACACTGTTCCATCCCTGACCTGACTTCCCTTCCTCACCCCCTTTTGTTCTCTCTTTCTCTCTCTCAGTGATTGTAGATTACCTGGCACAGGAAAATAAGTAACTGATTCTGCGGAAAAAAACCAAAAAAAAAAACAAATAAACAAACTCTCAGCCTAAAAACTCATGTCTTTAGTCATTGTAGGATCCTCACCAAGGTGATCTCTAAATCAAAAGCCAAATTGTGTTGGAAAACCCAAACTAAACAGTGCTAGCCACATGTAACAACCAAAAATTACTCGTTTATTCCTACACTACAGGAAAAACTAAAGCTTCAATGAGAAATGAATTTTACCCCCGGGCTCTCCTCCATGTGTCATTCCACTGCAGAAATACTGCACAGAAGGATGAAGGTGAACTTATTTTTCCAAACTTACAGGTCCATTGTCAGGTTAGCCAGGGGTAGGTTTGGATGGCAGGCCCTCTTGGCGGGTCACTGTTTTTACAATGACAATTTTAATTTAGAAGGCTGCAGGAGGCAGCTTAATTCACTCAGAAGAGGAGTTGCCCACCCAAATTTGCTTCCTCTGCCTTTTGCAGACTTGAGCTAAGAGGCCTTGGACACAATGTCCATCCTGTCCCTGCCGTGCACCTGTAAACGGGAATAATAACATACTTCCTCCTTTCCCCCAACACTGGGGAGCTGTGAGAAGAGATGGGATAGGCCGCTGCCATGTGTGGCTTTGCCCATCATATCGCACGTCCTCATGTCAGATGGTAAGCCCTGGATGCCCTCATCTTATGCTCATTGTCGTCACGGGTCCAAGCTCCGTAACTGTGACATTCCAGATTTCAGATATTTCATGTCCTCTCCACCACCACCACCCTGCCTTTGTTTTAAATCATTTTCTTTCTTTGATATATAAGTGTCCTTTTGGGGAAATATTTTCATTTTAAGTTAATTCATGCCTCAGTTACCCCAATATTATCTTCCAGTGTTTGTTCTCAAATATTTAAACTAAGTGGTCACAGACTTTGTAAATCTTCTCTCTCTAGGACATGGGTGTTGCTCCTTCACCTGGCTGCTTGTTCTCTGGGTGCTCACTTACTTGACTTTCTTTCTTTGCTTTGCCTCTCCTTCCTCCTCTTCCCTTCCCCATTTCTTGAATCTATCTAGTTTCTCCAAAAATTATTTTTTATTTTTATTTTTATTGTACTTTAAGTTCTGGGATACATGTGCTGGTCATGCAGGTTTGTTGCATAGGTATACATGTGCCATGGTGGTTTGCTGCGCCTATCAACCCATCATCTAGGTTTTAAGCCCCATATGCATTAGGTATTTGTCCTAATGCTCTCCCTCCCCTTGCTCTCCACGCCAAAGTGTGTGATGTTCCCCTCCCTGTGTCCATGTGTTCTCACTGTTCAGTTCCCACTTATGAGTGAGAACATGTGGTGTTTGGTTTTCTGTTCCTGCACTAGTTTGCTGAGAATGATGGCTTCCAGCTTCATCCATGTCCCTGCAAAGGACATGACCTCATCCTTTTTTATGGCTGCGTAGCATTCCATGGTGTATATGTGCCACATTTTCTTTATCCAGTCTATCATTGATGGGCATTTGGGTTGGTCAAAAATTATTCTTAAGTGTGATTAGCCTAACCATTGAAAGTACTCTAAAAAAGACCAAGTAAGACCAAGGGTATTTGCAGGCCTATTTCTGTGCCTTTGGCAGGTGGTTGAGTATGTGGGGACACACTGGTGTGTGTGTGTGCGTGTGTGTAACCAGCAAGCTGCACGTGGCTGCCTTCACTTTTGCCCGACCCCAGGCCTGTCTTCTGCCCTGGAGATGCCTCTCCAATCTTTCTCCTTTTTTTTTTGAGGTGGAGTTTCCTTCTCATTGCCCAGGCTGGAGTGCAATGGTGCAATCTTGGCTCACTGCAACCTCTGCCTCCCGGGTTCAAGCAATCCTCCTGCCTCAGCCCCCCAAGTATCTGGGATTACAGATTACAGGCTTGTGCCACCACTCCCAGCTAATTTTTTTTGTATTTAGTTGAGATAGGATTTCACCATGTTGGCCAGGCTGATCTTGAACTCCTGACCTCAGGCGATCCACCCACCTTGGCCTTCCAAAGTGCTGGGATTCCAGGTGTGAGCCACCGCGCCCAGCCCTTTCTCCTTCTTATGTATATGAGATGTTTGCCTTGTCCATCCTTTTGAAAAATTGTCACCTTAAACTATATTGTCAAAATAAGTGAATGTAAAATTCAATACTATCACCCCTCCATGTTTCTACACATAATTCAACTCAATTCTTTGTTAATAAGTGATGATGATTTCTACTTTTTCCAGTGATTTCCACCTACCATGCCTTTCTGCTGTTCCTCATCTGTGTATACTTCTTTCCATGAACCTATCCAGCATCCAGCACTTCCCTATGATCCTCTCAGCAGGCCAATCTGATCACACCCTGAGTCCTTTCCCATCCACAAAAGGTGTTCTTGCGCTCTAAGGCGGAGGGAGCGCTGGGGCCTGGAGGCTTGCCAGGGCTTTACTCTGGGATGAAAGGATGTTGTCCTTTCCACATCACTCACTAATTCTTTTTTCACTCTGCTTTGCTCTCCTGGGACTCAGGTGCCATTTATTCTTGAATTGTCCCTTGTTTGGTATCAGAGAGTTTCCACTCCTTGGAGCAGTGCGCATGGTGCACTTCCAGAAGGGAAGAGAGCTGCGTTTCTTCTGTGCAGTAGGGGAAGCCTGAGCTTGAAAGGGTGGTTGGAAAGGAAAGACAAGCTCTCAGAACCGGAACACTCGCCAGCAGAGCATGTCCGTATCGGAAAGAGTATAGGTGTCAGTTTTAGATCTGGAAACCAATCCTTGACAGCTATTCATGACTCTGCACCCCTCCAACGTCTTCACGTCCCCAATCTGCTAGCTTCACTTTGAAGCCCACTATTATAGCCCAGTCACCCACTGAGGGAGAGGAGATCTCTGTGAGTTCCAAATGCTAAGTCCTTGAAAAGGGATTCTGTTGGCTCCAGTCTCGGGGCTGGAAACTTGGAATCTCCAGTCTCCTGGATGAGCACTTTGAGGAGCCCACTGTGGCAAATGTGGGGCAGCAGAAGGGGTCTCTTCTAGAAAAGTGTGCATGGTGGGGCATAGACAAGGTTGGAGTGTGGTAGGTTGGGAGGCTGGGGGTCGGGAGCTCTCCAACTACTATAGGGAATTTTCATTTCCAGCTGTGAGAAGACAGTTTACCTTAGCGTAAAGCCAGACTGTAGACTATTTAACTTTAACAGCTATTAGAGTTTGTTTGTTTTTTGAGATACGGTCTCCCACTGTTGCCCACACTGGAGTGCAGTGACGCCATCTCAGCTCACTGCAACCTCAACCTGCTGGTCTCAAGTGATCCTCCCACCTCAGCCTTCCAAACAACTGGGACTACAGGTGCATGCCATGATGCCTGGCCAACTTTCTTTAAATTAATTTTTGTAGAGACAGGGTCTCACTATGTTGCCCAGGCTGGTCTTGAACTCCTGAGCTCAAGTGGTCCTGCTGCCTCAGTCTCCCGAAGGACTAGGATTACAGGCGTGAGCCACCACACCCCAACCTGCCTATTAGAATTGAAAGATTCTGCCAGGATTTTATGAGCCTGTTTTCTCTGCTGTCAGCTCTGTCTCAGCCATGAAGTCTGGAAAGATAAAGGAGGAATCCGTGAAGGTGCCACCTCTCCTCTCAGGCTCCCTTCCACTCTTCTCCAAGAATTTCCATGATGAAGAGAGCTGGCTGGAGGGCAGGATTCAGGTGGTGACTTATTTGTTCTTCAGCCTTTCTTCAGCCTCACATGGGCTTTGCTCCAGGTGCACAGCAGCACCTGGGAAGCTATGGGAGCTCTTTCAGTCAGCAAGTAGGCAAGCGCATTGTATTATATGCAGAGGTGTTTTGTTTATGGGTGTTGATGCTATTGTTGTTGTTGGACTAAACACAAGGTCCTATAAAAGGCCCAGAGGGAAGCGGTAAGCTGGGCGGGGTATAAGAGAAGCAGTGGGTGACATCGTCAGGCATGCTGCCACATTCTCTCTAACCTAGAGAGAACCTTAAATACACACTTCCGAGGTGAACCCAGATTGCGCAAACAAAACAGAAGAGCCAAGTGGGAAGAGCATTGCATTTGGAATCAAATAGCACACTAAGAAATGGTGGAAACAAGGGATATTAATACCTCCCGATATGGTTAGTGTCAATACCTAAAGCTCATAATGTAGTTCCTGACACAGGGTGGGTGCCCAGTGATTAGAACAATTATCATCAGTGTTATATTATAGAATGAGTGACTGTCTTAGTCCGTTTAGGCTGCTATAACAAAGTGTCTTAGACTTACAAACAACAGAAATTTATCGCTCATAGTTCTGGAGGCTGCGAAGTCCAAGATCAAGTGCCAGCAGATTCCATGTCTGGTGACGGCTCTTTGCTTCATGGCACCTTTTTGTTGCGTCCTCATGTGGCTGAAGGAGAAAGCAGCTCTCTGGGGTCTTTTACTTTGTTTTGTTTTGTTTTGTTTTTGTTTTTTTGGAGATAGAATCTTGCTGTGTCGCCCAGGGTGGAGTCCAATGATGTAATCTCGGCTTACTGCAATCTCCACCTCCTGGGTTCAAGCGATTCTCCTGCCTCAGCCTCCCAAGTAGCTGGGACTATAGGTGAGTGCCACCTCGCCCGGCTAATTTTTGTATTATTGGCAGAGATGGGGATTCACCATGTTGTCCAGGCTGGTCTTGAACTCCTGACCTCAGTTGTTCTCCTGACCTGTCTCAGCCTCCCAAAGTGCTGGGAGTATAGGTGCGAGCTACCGCACCTGGCCTGGGGCCTTTTTGATAAGAGCACTAACTTCCCAAAGGCCCTACTCTTTATCCCATCACCTTGGGGGTTGGGGGGAAAGTCTGGGAGTCAGGAGTGAGAAGAGGGATCGGCACTTCAATGCCATCGCCATGGAAGAAAGCACTGGGAGCTACGTGGAATGAGTGGGAAAAGCATAGACTTTATGCCAGGAATCCTGCCTGGTTTCACTCTCAACCCACTGGATAGGCCTGGGGGCAAGTTACACAACCGCTCTGATGTTTGGCCTCCTCAGCCTGACTCTGAAATAATATCTTCCTCACGGGGTTGCTGTGAGGGCTAGAAATGCTTTAAAGAAGGACCTAGGACAGTACTAGGCATAGAGGAGGCAATAGCTAAGTCATGGTTCCTACCATGCTGAGAAGCTGGGGATGGTGGGTTCTTAGCAGCAGCTTCAAGACAGGAGTGTTCAGAAATTGGACTACTTACCCAACAGGGCTCTTGGAAATGAAATTGATTGATAAGACCGAAAAATTATAAAATAGGATCTTTATAGAGTCAGTAACAATTTGTGAATTATTCTGGGTTATTGGAGGAGGACCTGTTATGGTTTGGGCAGCAAAGTATATAGAACCTCATTAGGGTGATGAGACTTCTTGGTTAAAAACATACCTAAGATGACTGACCTTCCAGGCCAGGGTTGCTTTTTATTTATTTTTAAAAATGTTTTTATTTATTTATTTTTTTTGAGACGGAGTCTTGCTCTGTCACCCAGGCTGGAATGCGGTGGTGTGATCTTGGCTCACTGCAATTTCCACCTCCCGGGTTCAAGTGATTCTCCCACTTCAGCCTCCCAAGTAGCTGGGATTGCAGGCGTCCGCCACCATGCCCAGCTAAATTTTGTACTTTTAGTAGGACAGGGTTTCGCCATGTTGGTCAGGCTGGTCTCGAACTCCTGGCCTCAAGTGATCCGCCTGTCTCTGGCTCCCAAAGTGCTAGGATTACAGGTGTGATTCACTGCGCCTGGCCCCAACTATTTAAAATTTTAAAAATTTCATTGTGATAAAAATCACATAGCATAAAACTTTGCCATGTTAACCATTTCTAAGTGCACAGTTCAGTGGCATGAAGCATGGTTGTGCAACTGTCATCACCATCCATTCCAGAACTTTTCATCTCCCCAAACTAAAACTCTGTCCCCATTAAACACCAACTTGCCTTTTCCGCAGCCCTTGGCCACTCCCATTCTACTTTCTGTTTTTTTGTGTGAATTTAATTACTCTAGCCACCACCTATGAGTGGACTCAGACAGTATTTGCCCTTTTTTGTCTCTCGCTTAGCAAATGTCCTCAAGGTTCATCCCTGCTGTGGCCTGTGTCAGAATTCCCTCTCTTCATAAGATAAGATTGCCTTTGTAAGTGGGCGCCCCAGGCCTTTAAGCTGAGGGTTTTTCCATAGGATCTGGTCAACTGGCTACATTTTGCTGAATTTAGTTCTGCCTTTTCCTGTAGCCCTGATGCCTTCCTTACCTTGGCATCGCTGTCCTGATTCCTGTACCAGCTTCCTAACCTGCTCCATCCTGTGTTCCCCCGCCTTTGTGCTCAGTCTTGCCCCCATCTTCTGATCACCTTGCAGTTCCCAGAGCTGCCTGTGTCTCTCACCCGTTCCTCTGGGCCGGGCACGGCGGCTCACGCCTATAATCCCAGGACTTTGGGAGGCTGAGGCTGGTGACTGGCTTGAGCTCAGGAGTTGGGGATCAGCCTGGGAACATAGCGAGACTTTGTCTCTACAAAAAATAAACAAAATTTGGCCGGGTGCGGTGGCTCACCCTTGTAATCCCTTTGGAGGCCGAGGTGGGTGGATCACGAGGTCAGGAGATGGAGACTATCCTGGCTAACACGGTGAAACCCCGTCTCTACTAAAAATATAAAAAATTAGCCGGGCGTGGTGGCGGGCGCCTGTGGTCCCAGCTACTTGGGAGGCTGAGGCAGGAGAATGGTGTGAACCCAGGGGATGGAGCTTGCAGTGAGCCGAGATCACGCCACTGCACTCCAGCCTGGGAGGCAAAGCAAGACTCCATCTTAAAAAAAAAAAAAAATTAGCCAGGTGTGGTGGCACGTACTGGTAGTCGCAGCCACTTGGGAGGCTGAGTTGGGAGGATTGCTTGAGCCCAGGAGGTCAAGGCTATAGTGAGCTATGACCACACCACTGCACTCTAGCCTGGATGACAGAGTGAGACCCTGTCTCAATTTAAAATAAAAGGTGCTCTGACCACAGGTGTCCAGCATTCCAGAAGCCCACTTGGAGTTCTCCTCATCTCCTACCCCAACAAGCAGCTACTGCCTTGCCCTCCAGCAGTAGGTGTTAGTTCTGCCGGCTTCAGGACTTGATAGAAATGGAATCCGACAGTATGTACTCCGTGTACACACCATTCTTTTTATGAGATTCACCCATGTTCTCGCACATTCCAGAAGCATCCCATGCATTCGCGGTTCCTTTAGATGCTGTGAGCTGTGGATGGTTAACTGTGTCCTATTTATGTGTGTGTCTGCTTCCCGGTTCCAGCAGAGGGAGAGGCGGGGGTCGTCGTTCTCAAGGGCATCTTTGTGTCTTCCCAGCACTCAGGACAGTGCCTGGCACACAGATGCTTCAGTAAATGTTTGCCGAGTGAACCCGATGAATGGGCATTTTGTCACTGGGTCTTTTCATATATTCCTTGGCTTGCTCCCTGTCTCCCCTTGAAACACAGCTGCTCTCATTGACCACGTCTTTATTTGTTGGGTGGATGTGCTTGTTTTCAGTGCCAGGAAGGAAAAACAAGCACAGAAGTCGCCCCTCCCGAGCAGCCATATTCCCGGCTAAGAAGCCCTCCTTTGTGCCAAGAGCAGAGCCGTCTACGGCTGGGTGGAGGGTCACAGCCTGTGGGACGGGGCAGGGGGGCGAGCTCTGGGCTTGCAGGCAGGCGGTGACTCATGCAGCGTCTGGGCACCGGTGCGGGAAAAGGGCTTTGACGTTCTCAGCAAAACCCCAAGGCGAGCTCAATGAGCAGCCCACCTGCCCCTCCCACCCTCGCAGGGCCTTGCAGATGGATCTGCTTCTGCATCACATGATCCGTTTCAGCAGGAGAGAGACGGAAAGAGAGAAACAGCCTTTTGTTCTGCCAACCTCCATGATTGCGTATCGTAGGCACAAGGCTCTGAAGTCGGGCTGAGGATTCTAATAAAACATCGGAAGCTTTACCCGGAAGACAAGGTGCTCTTTCACTAGGCATGATTTGGACCCAGAATAAAAATTCTCTTTCGTGGGACGGGAGAGCTGTGTCTTTGCTCATCCCTGGGGAGTCTCACTGTGCCCCACTGATCACGCGTGCGTTCCAGAGCTGTCAGATAGCCCCCTCCACAATCACACATATGTGCAACCACATATTTTCCAACCCAAATGAGGGTACACACCATCTGGGGAGGGATTCCCCCTTCCCATATGCGTGAATTCGTTTAGCTAAAAAGCATTAACAGTCACAAAATAAAATCACATTGAGACCCACATTTTGATGGAAACATTGGACCTTGGGGTTGTGCTGGAGATGTTGAGGTCTGGGGTAAGAAACCCAGAGTGAGCAGGTGGAACGGTTCCCACTGGCTTTGGTGATATGGCCCCAGGACTGCTGTCTACCTGCAGGGCCTGTTTGGCTGTTTGGAGCTGACTTGGGAGAGGTGGTGGCCACACTCCTCGCCACGTGTGCGTGCTGCCTGGCCTTGCCTGGAAACCTGTGTGTTCACTTAAATTCAGGTCCTGGGTTCAGCACCCCATAGCTCCTCATGGATCCTCACCCTCCATCCCTGCCTCGGATCCTCACTCTTCCACATGGTGAGGGGTGCGGGGAGGTGGTCCAGGATCCAAGCCTCAGCTCCACTCTCAGCGACTAAGTGCCTTGTGGGCTCTTCATTTATTCACTGTTCAGTTCCTTTTTTGAAAAGTGAGTCATGGCTGGGTGCAGTGACTCATGCCTGCAATCCCAGCACTTTGGGAGGCTGTGGCGGGTGCATCACCTGAGGTCAGGAGTTCGAGACTAGCCTGACCAACATGATGAAACCCCGTCTCTACTAAAAATACAAAATTAGCCAGGCATGGTGGCGCGTGGCTGTAATTCCAGCTACTTGGGAGACTGAGTCAGGAGAATTGCTTGAACCCGGGAGGCGGAGGTTGCAGTGAGCTGACATGGTGCATTGCACTCCAGTCTGGGAAACAAGTGCTAAACTCCATCTCAAAAAATAAAAAAAAAAAAGAAGAGAAAGAAAAAAAGAAAAGTGAGTCATAATACCTGCTGCCTGGGGACTTGTATTTTATTTTTAATTTTTATTCTATTTCATTAATTTATTTAGAGACAGGGTCCAGCCCAGGCTGGAGTGCAGTGGCGGGATCATAGCTCACTGCAGCCTCTGACTCCTGGGCTCAATCGATCCTCCAACCTGAGCCTCCTGGGTAGCTGGGACTACAGGTGTACGCCACCATGTTTGGCTTTCCTGGGATTTCTGTGAGGCTCTTCAAGTATATGACCTGACTCTTACCCCACTGGGCTACTCTACCCCCCGGTCCCATACTGCCCTAGGGCACTGCTCAGCCCTGTTTCCCCTGCCCAGCACACACTCTTCTCTTCCTCTAGCCTAACTCACCCTGACATCCCAGGCCCAGCTATCTGACCAGCCTGGCTCAGCCCCTTCTTACACCTCAACTGTGTGGTGTTTCATGAACCTTCAAGAACCAGCCAAGGGGCCTGAGAAGGAGGGACCTGGAGGGACGAGGCACCAAGACAGAGCAGCGCCGTGGAAATCAAATGCTGCCTGTCTTCTATTGTTGATTATCATTCTGTGTTTGCTGGTCTTGTCTCTGCAACAAGCTGCCTGTGCCTGGAGATCCAATCAAGTACACAATATTGTGCTTGGGGCTCAGCGCATGGAAAAGCTGCTGGAAGAAAGGGTCAGCAAGGTGAGGACCAACTACCCAACTGCTCTCGTGCTGGAAACCCCTTTTCTGCTTTGCTGTGCTTAATCTGCCATCTTATCACTGCCCTTCCCTAAAGCAAGTGGGTGAAAAAGCTGCGCTGCTCCCCAGGCCTAGCCTGATGGGGAGGAATCTTTTTATTCATCACTCATGGTTCCTCGTGAGCCACAGCCCAGGGCTGGCCCTACACTGCAGGGGCGGGGTTGGGGAAGGTAAAATGTGGGCTCCTGCTGCCCAGGCCCCCACAGCGGCAGGGATCGGGTGGAGTGAAGACAGGGTGTCTCCTTAATGCCCTTCGTGGGGTCGTCCAGGGTCCAAGGCCAGAGCTGTCCTCTGCGTATGTCCAGGGTCTAAGGCCAGAGCTGTCCTCTGCGTAGGGCAGGGCTGTATTGACGTTTGCTCAGTTAAGAAAACTGTACTGGCATTTTAGGAAGAGTTGTAGAAAAATCTCATCGTGGTTGATTCTGCCTGTGAATCACAGTGATGTGAGACTTAACTTGTTTCCATCCACTTTAAGCCTTTTTCCCTCTGGACCAAACAGGATTATCCAATTTTTCCCTTTGAACCGGGGCCTGATGACATCAGAACTTGGGCAAGCCTTCTTCTTTTGTGTGCTGGGAAATGGCTGCTGCTGGCCAAAGTGTTTTGTCTGTGCTTGTGAAGGGTGAGTGGGGACAGCTGGGACCCACACCTGGAAGAATGCAGGTGCTGCTTTCTGAGATGGGAAGGCTGTGGGAAAACAGGCTTGGAAGGAAACCCCACAGTAAGTTGGAGGTTTCTGATGAGATGCTGAGTAGGCAGCTGACCATCCGCATTGGGGCTCAGGCGAGAGGTTGGCTCCAGAGAAGCCGGTGTGGGAGTCATCCGCGTGCAGAAGGAATTAAGCCATGGGCTGGGGAGCTGGAGAGAACAGGACGCTGGATGCTTCTGCAGCACAGGCAGGGCTATGACGAAGAACCAGCCAAGGAGCCTGAGAAGGAGGGATCTGGAGGGACGAGGCACCAAGACAGAGCAGCGCCCTGGAAATCAAATGCTGCCCATTGAGCCAGGAAGAGACTAAGATGTAGCGCAGTGACCTTGGTGGAAGCAGGTTAGTGAAATGTCAGGAAAGAAGCGAGTTCACAAGAGCAAGGGAAGACAGGCGTTGGAGACAGCACACATGAAGCCTTTTTCCAGGAGTTTTGCTGTAGAGGGAAGCAGAGAGACGGGGAGGTAATCAGAGTGAATGTATGGTCAAAGGGGGATTTGGGTTGTTGATTTGAGACAGGATCTCATTCTATCGCCCAGGCTGGAGTGCAGTGATACAATCATAGCTCACTGAAGCCTGGAACTCCGGGACTCAAGCGATCCTCTCACCTCAGCCTCCAAAGTAGCTGGGTCTACAGGTGCACACCACCACGCCCGGCTAGTTTTTCATTTTTTGTAGAGACAAGGTCTCTCTACGTTGCCCAGGCTGGCCTCAGACTCCTGACCTCACGTAGTCCTCCCACCTCGGCCTCCCAAAGCACTGTGATTACAGATGTGAGCCACCTTGCCCAGCTGGTCACAGAGCACTTTTCTTATCCATCATCTTTGGATCTTTGTTCTTAATGAAATTCATACCAGACAAAGGCTCACAACCTAACCTGGTCACAGAAAGAGGAGGGGGTGGATCAAACACCAGAGACAACCTTGCCTTTTCTCTTCGAAGCGGCCTCTTTCGCCTTCTGCTGCTGGGTGGTTTTGCATTTGTGGGCTGTGGCCTACCGGGGGACCAGGACCCCCGTGCTTCATCTGAGCGTTCTGCAATTGCAGAACCTGGAGAAAAAAACTGTCCTGACTGAGAGATCTGCAGGAGTAAGAATCCAGGAACTCCCATCGCTTTCTGAAAGCAAAAGCAGCTCTCACCCTGCCCGCTTCCTTCCCACCTGCCACCTAGTGGCCCCCTGCGGAATGACATGGGCGGCAGCGAAGGGCTCCAGTTACCATTCCGCTCTTACCTGGTCTTCACAGGGTATTAGCTCGCCAAGACGCCTTGGAGACGATCTAAGCCAATCTTCTCAATTTACAGCTAAGGTAACAGAGACCTAGAATAAAGGTATAGAGATAATTAGTGGTGGAGCTAGGACTAGAGCCTAAGACCCTGATGAGGCCTGCAGTGAGGCCGTTGTGTGTTCTCTCTCAGCCATTCAATCAACTTTTGCTATCTGCCTTACACGCAGGGTCCAAGGCTGTGCACTGCACTGCAGAGGAAAGCCCCGGCCCCTCTTGCTATCCTTAGGAGCTTCCTGGCAGAAAGATCATTCCATAAAATGTATGTTATTTTACATTGTATACAATGATTGCTCTATGGAGGTAAAAATGAGGGCTGAGAGAAGCTGCCGCCAGCCTGCTTCCCTGAGGGGTGGTGTTGGGGTGAACCTCAGGAGGAGTAGTCTGTCAGGCAGGTAAGGTAGGGCAGGCCCAGGCCCAGTGGCACCGTGTGTGGTGGTGCACGGGGCAGATACTGAACTGTGAAGTCATCGCCTGGGTGTGACATCAGGGACAGACATGAAGGGGACCAGCAGCTAGGTGAGGGGCCTGGTGTGTCTGCAAAGGTGTTTGGGCTACACATCACCAAAGAATTTTTATTAGACGGCATAGCATCATCAGACGTATCGGTTTGATAGATCTCTCTGGCAATAGTGAGTAAGAAAAATTGGAAGCCAGTGAAACAAGAAGCAAGGAAACATCAGAATGTCACAGCAGCAGTGCAGGCCAGCCTGGGAGATGCGAGCAGGCAGCGCCGCTGCAGTCACCGGGAAGAGTCTCATGTTTATAGTTGGGAAATGAGTGCGTCTGGTATGTGCCCCACCGTCCGGAACACAGCCAGGCAGGCTGGCCTGGGGGTAGGACAGAGGGACGGGCAGGGAGGCGGAGCTCTGTGTGGTGGTGCGGAGGGGCTGGTGCTGTGAAACAGTCGGGTGGGAACACCTGCAGGCAGCTGGCTGTGCCTGTGGCTCTGAGAGCAACGCTGGCCACAGATTCACTCTTTAGAGATTAGGTGAGGAACAAAATCAGCCAAAAGGGCGAAAGTGGCTGTCAGGGTTGACCATGCACATTGGGCCCCAGTGGCCGTGTCTTTAATCCGTTGTCTTCATCAGAAAGTCCCCACAGGAAGGACCTTGGACAAGGCAGTTCTCAGTAGCTGAAGAAATCCCTACGGGGGATGACACTCGAGGGCCCTGCGCCCCCAGGAGCTGGGTGACAATTCTTCCCTGACAAGGGGATCTGCCCTTCCTGGGCTGGAGTTGCTGTTTCCTCCATTTACTGTTGCAGTTGGGTGAGGGAGTCCCCTGTGGCACCCAAGTAGCTCAGCTGGTTACCGAACACCTTCCTTGCTCCTCCCACAGGGTGTCAACAGCCCTCCTCCTCCTGATGACCAGGGTGGATCTCCCCTGCCAGGAGGGTGACTGTTTCCAACTCACCAAGGAGCCCAGAGTGCCCCGCAGCAGCCATGGCTTATTGCTTAGTGGGGCTCTTGCTGTGTCCCAGGTGGAAGTGTTCTCTCTTTGGAAAATGGGGCTTCTAATCCCGCAGTCCCCAGGTGCAGGTTCGGGAAGCCCAGTCTCCTCAGTGGACTGTGGAAGTGACAGCCATTCCTGCTTCCACTCCTTGGTTCCCTGATTCATGTAGTCTTTTCACTGGGGACACAGCACCTTAGAAAATACTTTAATTCAGGGGACAGACAAGAGCCTGGAGGATGGCTCCCCATCCTCGTAGTTACCATCTCTGAGCTGGTGCTTCAGCCATGCCCTCAGTGGGCAGCGGCATCTGAGTGGCGCAGAGCATGTGATGTGGCCATGGATCCCACGGCCCTCACCCACTTCCATGTGGCAGCACTGGGAGAAGGGCGCTATCTGATGCCCTGTGGACAGGAAAAACAAACTCACACCTGGAATGTGCTTCTATTCCTGTAAGAACAAATTGCTGACTCCTCTGGGTAGAAGGAGCCCAACATCACCAAATTCCTGCCACGTGCTCTGTCATTCTCTTTGAGGAGTAGGACCATGCTGAAGCCTTAGCTGAGCTCTCTGCTGGTGGTAGGTAGGATGTTTGGTGGCAGCGGGAGTAAAATCAACCCTGGTGAGCAGAATTCCATGCTGTTGGGTTCATGCGTGATCTCTGCCACCATGGCTGTTTTGTTTACGGGCCCATCGTGCCCATCCTGGGACAGTGGCAGATGAGGCTGACTAACAGCAACTGGCCCAGTCATTCTGTCTACGTAGTTGCTTAATCTCTCTTCTGTGGTGGATGTTGTTTGCTGAGTGATAACATGACACAAGGATTTTCACACTTCATGGACACTCCATCCACATGCCCCTTCCCAGACCTCCTTCCCTTTTATCTTCCAGTCTTTCTCCCCAAAGGTCCCTGACCAGCCCAGCCAGGTCATTCCCCACTGCCCATGAGTCTGTACAGACTCCAACCTTGGGCCACTGCTCTGTCCCCATGAAATGGATACCCAGACCCACTGCCTGAGTGAGGCCGTAGTGCAACTGTCATCCATTTGTAGCTTGCGCCCACACGCTGACCCATCCAAGAACCTTAAGCGATTCCTATGAGATCCCCCATATGGCCAAAAGCATGAACTGAAGAAGGGGCATTGACAACACAGAGGTGGCAATGGCAAATGCACCAATGTGATATTCTGGGGAATGTCCAGACAGTCCCGATCTTTTCAGACAGAGGGCAGAGATTTGACAGAATCATGGGCAAAACTGTAAATGAATATTGTCCATCTCACGGGAATGCAAACTGTTTCTCTTCCTCTTTTCTGATTGGGATAGAAAAGAACGCATTTGCTGCATCCTTGGCCACATACCATGTACCTGAGGCCTTATCACACCACTCTAGCAAAGATCCCACATCTGCTATGGCAGCCACAATTGGGATTGCTTCTTGGTTGGGTTTATGGAAGTCAGTTGCAATCTTCCAGGACTTGACTGCTGAATTAAATAGAGACACAAAGTCTACCACCACTGCATCCTTTGGCTCCTGAAGGGTGGCACTAATTTTCACCCCAGGATGCAATACTGTTTTTGACTTGCCTGCTTGGCTGGGGGAAGGGCCATGATTTTAGAAGCTTCCATTTGGCTTTCTCCGCTATGATAGCTCCTAAACCCTATAGGCCACAGATCCAATGTGGGTGCTGGACCAATTTCTAGGTATATATATCCCAATTATATATTTGAGGACTAGAGAAATGACCCCTGATGGGTCCACAGACCCAGTGGACCTTTGGCTGGGACTCCTTTTATTTTTTGTTCCTGTATGGATGGTTGCCCACTCGAAAGAGGGACTGTGATGACACTTCAGGCCCCCAGATCTCAATTCCAGCTCCAACCCTTGAAATGTTTGCATCTTCCTCTTTCTCTGATGTGTGGCCAGCCACTCAGTTGGTCATTTAGGGAATGGCTGGGGCAGTTGTTATGGCACATGGTGGTGCAGGGGACCTGATCATCTCTCTAATTGTTGGGTTCCAGGCCCAGGAACTGAGCAAGGCATCATAATATTTTTGGGGGTGACTACATTCAGTCACTTGACCATCCATCCTTGATTTCTTTTGATGGTGTAAGGTAAATACTGCCCTTGCAGTATGCAGGCTTGGCTGACTCCACGGGCACTCCGGAGCCAAAATGGCCCATCAGAGTTGTGAGTTGTCCTGCACTGGGCCAAACTGGCCTGGCTTTCATACTCTGCCTCCATCAGTTATTGGATATGGGCTGCCCTGGGGAGGGTGTGCAGGCTCTGAAGGAGGCCATGGCAGAAGGTAGGATTTCTAGCAGTTGGGACAAGTCCTTTCTTGAAGTGGACCTAGGTGGCACATGCAGGCTCTTTGGAGACGCCATCACAGATAATGAGGGAGGTTCTTGAGGACATGAAAGGACAGGGTCAGAGCACAGGTGGATGGATTGACCTTCAGTGCAAGGAGGGACGTCTTTATCTTTCACCATCACAGAGAGGGCAGGAGGAAAGATGGGGTCCAATGAAGACAAGTGTTTTAGGAGAGGGACCAGGAGCTGGGAAGATCCGGCCTTGTCACCTCTATTTTCTTCATACCGTCAGAAGCAAGGGCATCTGCTCAACCTGGGTTTGGGTCAGCTCGGGGCTTGGGGAGCATAGTCAAGGGGAGTGAGAGAGGACGCTGTCTAGCGACTGCAGGGCAGTGTTCCGGGGCCACTGAGGTTGGGCACGACTGGCTGTGACCCTCTCCTGTGTGTTTCCCCAGCAGTGACGAGAAAAGCTGGAGAGAGAGAGGAGCACTGAGGTTTTGACACACGGATAGCCAGTGAAACCATCCTTACAATCCAGATTTAGAAATTTGCCATGCCAGCCAGGCCTCGAACTCTCCACCGGTAGGTAGCTTTGTTTCCTTAATCTTTGGGTCTGCTTAGCTGATGAAGAGCCATCTATTTGGTCCCTCAGATCACAATGTAAAGGGATAAACAACCATGGTGTAGCCATACAGTGGAACACTGCTAAGCAATACAAGGACACAAGCTACTGACATGCACGCAGATGAACCCAAGATAATCATGATGAAGGAAAGAAGCCAGACAAAAAACAGTACTTATTGTGTGATTCCACTGATAGAAAGCTCCGGAAAATGCAAGCTAATCTATGTGGCCGGAAGCAGATCAGTGTTTGGGGGCAGGAGTGATTACGGAGGGCAGGAGGGGTACTGGATGCGTTCAGTCTGTGGATTGTGATGATGATTTCACTGGTTATAATATGTGTCAAGACTTCAATTTGTACACTTTGTATGTGTGCAGTTATTGTATGTTAATCACATTTTAATAAAGCTGTTAAAATATTGACCTGAAAATTAACTGTATTATTGAATCATCGATAATTAGCGAATAGAACGAAACTATGGAAAATGTTCTTTTAAATGTCAATTAGATCTATTAGAGGTTTAAAAAGCAGAACTTTGATAGTTCCAAGTTGTTTGGACGAACGGAGGCAGGATGGTGTACTTCCGGGTTCTTCTTCACCACCAACTCTTCCCCTGTGTGCGAGAATGCAGCTGACGCCCGGGAAGGTGCAGATTAATCAGGCATGCACCAGGTGATGTCAATCCGAGGAGACCAAGATTTACCTGGTGGCACCTGCCGAGCGGCCCCCCTCCCCCGACATGCCCGTGCCCCGCCTATTGCCCTTCCACTCCTAGAAAAGTCGCTCCCAGCAGATGCGCCGGGGGCGGGCTTTCTCAGCCCCCACTCTTGTCGGGACTGTATTAGAAACTCCCCCCCCAGCTCCGGTCCCTGAAGCTAGATGACCAAAGAATAAATTTGCAGTTTTGCTTTTAGCCTTGCCTACTCACTGGTTCTTTTGTGCCCACTCTGGTGGTCTTAGAAAAACAAATCACAAGTTAAATCCCTAAAGTCAGTTGTAGCAGAATCTGACAAAATGGGCTGTTTTCTTTCACCACCTTCTCTCTTAACCCATTGAAGCCTCCCTTACTGAGGGTCTCTCCAGAGGTATGACAATGGGATGATTCATGGTGCTTCCCATGAAACTCTCTTGCCATCCTTTCCACGTCTCAGAAAGGCTCCTGTTCTTCTTTGCATTTTGCAGATGAGGAAACTGAGTCTCAGAGAGGTTAAAGGGGTAGCCCGAGGCCATGTACATGACTGCAGCTCCGGGCTCGGCGTCCAAAAGGGTGCCTGCTCATCCTCCCGCCAACTTAGTTGACACAAATTTCCTTTCTAAAGGCTTTCTCCCAATACTGTTGCCATTCTTAATTAGGGCTAGGTACAGTCGAAGCCTCCCTGGAGTTAAAGGGCTGCCAGGAGGAGGAGGTGGGACAGAAGGTGGCCGTTTTCAGAGTGCTTAAAGAACTAATTAAAAGTGAAAGTCTGTCGGGCGAAGTGTCACGGCCTGGGAGGACCCTGCGGCTGGCTTCAGCCCTTGAATGCCCCACGCCAATAATAATTAGTGTGTGGGAGGAAATAAAGCGAGGGCGAGTTCTGCTGGGCGCCCGTGGGCTCCTAGAGGTCACTGTCGGACTCTGCGACTAAAGTGGGTTTTCCCAGTCTGGAGAGGTGCTGCAGTGCGGGAGAGGCCGGCAGGACCGCCCGGGACCGCTACTTCGCCCAGGGCCGGCAGCCGGCCCGCTCGACCACGCCCCCAACCCAAGCCCGGATCGCCCCTCCCCGACCACGCCCCCACCCCGCCCCTCCCCGACCACGCCCCTCATCCCCGCCCCTCCAGGGCCGAAAGCGAAAGCGCGCTCGGTGGCTCGGTGCTCGCTCCATCGGGTCTGGCTGGGCCGGCCGCGGTGAGGACCCGGTGCCTGCGCTGTGGGCCGGGAGCCGCGGGGCGGCATGGAGGGGCTGGTTGCCGCCGCCGGCGGGGACGTCTCCCTGCACAACTTCAGCGCCAGGCTGTGGGAGCAGCTGGTCCACTTCCACGTCATGCGGCTGACGGACTCGCTGTTCCTGTGGGTGGGGGCCACGCCGCACCTGCGCAACCTGGCCGTGGCCATGTGCAGCCGCTACGTGAGTGCCGGGCGGCCGAGGGTGCGGGCGGCGGGCGGCGGGCGGGGGCGCGGGGCCTGCGCGAGCTGCCGCCCCCAGGCCTCTCTTGGGGCCACAGGGCGCCCGACTCCCCCGAAGCCCTCCCGCGCGGTGTCTTAGGGAACCCGCGAGCGCCCGGGCCTGCACCACCCCGGGAGCTGCGCGCCGGCCCCGAGCCCCTCTCCCGGTCCCGCCGCCCGCAGCTGCGTCCCGCCCTGGTCTCTGGAGGTCGGAATGTCCTGGGCCCCTCCTCGCCACTCGCGCGCTGGGGGACGCGTCTACCTCGTAGCTCTCGTGCCATATGGAGTTTGAGCACGCTGATCATATTTTGGGGACTCCTGCGTCTCCACCTGCTGTCTCAGGCATTTCGCACTAGGCACACCTCAGGCCCTCTTCCCCAAGCCTGCCCCCTCCTCCGCCTCCCGGCGCTGTGATGGCAGCTCCACCCTCCTGGCTGTGCGCTCGGAGCCTCGCAGTCGTCTCTGATTCCTCTTTCTTCACACTCCTCTTTCTCAGCACTCCACGCGTTGAGTCCCTAGGCACTGCCGCCAGTCAAAGCAAACAAAACCCAAGCCGCCCTCACCTCCTTCGGCCTGCCACGCTGGGCCAAGCTTGGGAAATGAACCATTTCCCCTGCTCTCCCGCCTTCCGGCTTTGCGCGTCGCCGCCTGGTTTCCCCTGGTTTCCTGAGGCTGCTGTAAGAAAGTGCCACAGACCGCGTGGCTTAAAACAACAGAGGTTTATTCTCGAAGTTCTGTAGACAAGGTCTCTCTCTGTCACCCAGGCTGGGGTACAGTGGCGTTGTTATAGCTCACTGTCACCTCAAACTCCTGGGCTCAAGTGATCCTCCTTCCTCAGGCTCCCGAGTAGCTAGGACTACAGACATGTGCCACCGTACCTGGCTAATTGTCTTTTTTGTAGAGATGGGGGTCTCACTGTTTTGCCCAGGCTGTTTTGAACTCCTGGCCGCAAGTGATGATCCTCCTTCCTCAGTCTCCCAAAGTGAGCCCGACTCTTTTCTCATAAGGACATCAGTGATGTTGGATTAAGGGCCCACTCTACTCCAGTATAACCTTGTCTTAAATTACATCTTTTTTTTTTTTTTTTTCTTTTGAGATGAAGGCTTGCTCTGTCGTCCAGGCTGGAGTGCAATGGCGTGATCTCAGCTCACTGCAACCTCTGCCTCCCGGGTTCAAGCAATTCTGCCTCAGCCTTCCGAGTAGCTGGGATTACAGGTGCGAGCCATCACACTGGGCTAATTTTTGTATTTTTAGTAGAGCTGAGGTTTCATTATGTTGGCCAGGCTGATCTCGAACTTCTGACCTCGTGATCCGCCCGCCTCTGCCTCCTAAAGGGAAGCAAGTCCCTCTGGAAGTAAAGAATCTTTATGCTAATCTTTATCCTAAAGTGCTGGGATTATAGGCGTGATCCGCCGTGCCCGGCCTAAATTACATCTTAATTACATCTGCAGAGACCCTGTTTCCAAACAGGGTCACATTCACAGGTACCCAGAGGTTAGGACTTCAACGTATTTTTTGCGGGGACACAATTCAAGCCACAACACTGCCTTGTAACCAGTGCAACAGAATGATAGTTTTAAGACTTAAGTTGGATATTTTCATTTCTCTGCTCAAAACTTTTCACGAGGTGAACTCAGAGCACCCAAGGACTCCAGTGACCTTCGGGCTCTGTTGCCTCTTAGGGCTCCTGCCTGTCCTCCAGCTTGGCAATGCTGGTCTCCCAGCCGCGTTAGCTCCGTCTCAGCCGTGGAGTGTTTCACGGTGAGGTTTGTCTGCTTGCCCGGGGTGAGCATGTGTGTCTCTAGCTCCTGATGCACCACTAAGTCCCTGTGGAATGCGTGAGTGAGGCCCCCTCAGCGAGACTCTTCTGAAGCCAGTGAGGCAGTGATGACTGAGGGTGCTGGGGGTGGGAAGTCCTGGGCGAGCCCTTTCGTTGTGCACAGCAGCACCCGGACAGACCTCAGGAAGGAGATGGCATCTGATTCCTTTCTTGCTTGTCTTTTCCTCGGTGTTTCCTTTTTTATCTTTTTCTTTTCTGGAGGGTCCTGACAGTGGGCCTTTGAGCAGGCAGCAGCGGAAGAGGCCTGGGGGACCGGGGTGGTGGGTGGGGCTCTGTGCTCTGTGCCACCTCGCATTCTTTCCTTATCCCAAGGCTTTGGTCATAGTGGGCAAGGCTTTGGGCACCGGTCAGCTCTGGTGTCACTGCCTTGAGCCCCTTTGTGCAGTGCTGGTTTGGGCTGGTGAGTGTGGAAGAAGCAGGCTCCTCCTGTGGCTGGCTTTGGTCACCCAGTCCCGTGGTGGTCACAGCTCCCAGTGGGGTGTGTTTTCTCATCTGGAAAGTGCTGCGCCTCCAGCAAGGCCAGGCAGGAAAACGAACAGGGGACTGATTGAGTTACCTGACCTGTCAGAAGTCCAGTCCCACTCACTGGCCACAGCGTGCCTGGATGTTCTTTCCAGGGGCAGAGGGCAGAGCCAGCCGGGGAAAAGAGGTGCAGGCCATAGCTGAAGGCGGGAAGTCCAAGGTTCCTGTGACCCGTGGGTGGCCCTCCGTCTCCCGTCCATGCAGGGAGAGTCTGTGGAGCTCTTGTCCTTTGGTGGCAGGGCTGAGCGGTTGTAATAGACTTTGTAACCCGGGAAGCCTGAGCTAGTTACTCTCTGGCCTCTCAGGAACTTTGCCAGCCCACGCGTGGAGAATGGCACCAGACAGTCTGTGAGGTCTCCTCCCTCCCGCTTCCCTAAACGCCCACGTGTAAGACTGTAGAGAACAGACAGCATGCAACCCGAGCTGGCCGACCTTGGGTTGAGCAGGGATTTTTGGTGCCCAGAGAGGCTGCAGGGCTAGTGACACTAAGTCCTACCAGCTTGAGGGAAGCTGGCCTGGGACCTGGGCCCCTGCCTGCTCAGGGAGTCTTGGACCCCCCAGCTGGCTTCTAGGGGTGGAAGGTGGTGCTTCAGCTGCAGGAAACTCTGTGGGCATGCGTGTGCTGGGAGACCACAGTCCCAGTGTGGGTTTGGAAGTTAGGAACTATGAAGGGTAACACGATGGGGCTTTACATTTTACTTTTGGTAGAAAAAGGCCACCCTAGGTAAGGTAGATTTTCTGTTTTCTAGAAGGTTTAACTGTAAATACTGTTACCATGCAGCTAAATATTGAACTTGAGGAATCTGTAAACAGCAGGCTTGTTAAATCATATTTTTGTATAGTTTTTAATGAAAAGCATACAGTAAATTACGCTTTCATTCTTCTCCTATGTTTTTTGATCTCCTGTCTTTTACTGCCTTTTGTGGAAGTGGCTTTGAAGCTTTAGGAAATGAGCAGCGCCTGTCTCTGTGCCCTGCCATGCTGTCCGGCACGCCGTAGCTGTTTGTTCAGTTCACTTGTGCCCGCTAGGACAGTTGGGGTGGCAGGGGGACCAAACCCCAAAGTCTCTGTACCTCTGTAAATCTTGCCACTTCCCAAGATTCTCAGACCTCTGTAGCCAGGCTGCTTCTCCTAGAAATCTGCTATTTTGATAAAAGCAATTTGGCCATATTACCAATAAGTTTTTTTTTTTCTTTTAAGCTAGACCTTTTTACTTTATTTTACTTTTTTTTTTTTTTTGAATAAAAATGTAGAGACAGGGGCTCACTTCATTGCCCAGGTGAGTCTCCAACTCCTGGTCTCAAGCAGTCCTCCCTCCATAGGCTCCCAAAGTGCTGGGATTACGGGACTAGCTAGACATTTTTACTGGTGAGAGATTACTCCCCAAGTCGTTGGGAGCAGGTTACTCCCACATCTCCGAAGGGCCCGTTTGTGGATCTGGGCATCGTTTGTACTGCTTATTTCACCTTATTGCTTCTTGTCCAAAATGAGGTTGGCCAAGCATGTTCAGACGTTGTTATTTTCCCTGTTTGGATGCTGGTGGCTGGTGCCCTTTCTCAAAGTCGCAGGGCACACTCGCCGACGCCGAGGAGCCCGCAGGGCTGGAGCAGCACGCTCCCTCACAGGCTGAGATGGGGAGATGAGGCGTGCTGCCTCTGAGCCAGCTGCTGTGGGGCCCGAGGCACCGGGGCACAGGTGCCCAGACTGTGAGTCCCTTTCTTCTTGCTGTGGCCTTACCGATCTTGTTTGCTTCCCTTTCGGTTGTAATGTTGCCTTTCAGCATGCTTTGGAGTTTCAGACACTAGAACGAGCCCTTCGTGTGAAACTGGTCCTAGAACTTATTAACAGCACTGTGGTTCCAACTTCATCTTTCCCAACTCTACATGAACGCCACCCCCTCTTTCCCTCGGCACCTGTGTCTGCCCTCTGCCACTGCCATCCTCGTGAAGAACCAGAAGCCCCGAAGCCAGAAGTGTGGCTGGCCTGCGGGGGGTGGAGAAGCTGCAGTGTGCTCTTTGCTTTTCTTTTAGGACTCCATCCCCGTGTCTACCTCCCTCCTCGGAGACACTTCCGACACGACCTCTACTGGCCTTGCCCAGCGCCTAGGTACGTACCCATAGCTGGTGCTGCATGGCCAGCCAGGTGGGAGCCCCAGTCTTTAATGGAAGCATGAAGCAAGTCCCTTTGGCAGTAAAGAATCTTCATGCTAAGAACCGTCACCTCATTGCTGCTGGGAAGCACAGACCCTTGCACGTCGGGTCTTCTTTAAAGGGCACGTCCTTGCTTGCCTGTCACCATCACCGTCCCAGGGCCGGCCTGTTCCCAGAGGACTCCCACCTTGTCCTCGGCTGTGTCCTTGAGTCCATGAGCTGATTTAGTTCCCTTCTGTGAGTGCGTCGCCTCCTCCTGGGAGAAGAGAGTGGGAAGTGCCCACAGCCCCTGTGAGCAGTGGCTCAAGGTAGCCTCCTGGGCCTTTGGAGGAGTCAGTGCAGCTGGGAGAGCAGGTGTCACCTCTGTGCAGGAAGGACTGTCCTTCACTCACAGTGTGATGCTCCTCAGGGCTCGGAGGGAAGACTGGCCTGGCCTGGGAGTGTGGCGTAGAGTGGGGATTAAGCAAAGGTCATGAGGTTGAAGGCTCCACGCCTCCCACACCCCAACACATATTTCCTGTGGGCCAGGTAAGGATTCCATGTGCTTTGCGAGCCGCAGCCCCAGTCCCAGTGCCTGTGGCCGGTGTGACAGGATGCCTGTCTCCTGCCCAGGCCTGGCGTTCTCCAGCAGGCCCAGCTGCTTCAGCTCTGGAGTTCGTCACGGAGCCTCTCTGTGTCTCAGGCAGCGAAGGAGCTGGTCCCTGACAAGCAGGAACCTCTGGGTCAGTCACACTGAGGCAAATGCACACGAACAGCGTGGCACGTGGCCCAGGGGAAAGGCAGGGCAGGGTGGAGTGTCACTAGCAGGCCCATGGCAGTGCGCGGACAGGACAGAGGTCAGGGAGGGCACAGGTCAGCATTTCAGGAACTCGCAGGATTCTTTTTCTCTCCCTTGGAGGGAGAGACCTGACTTGTAAGTTACTTTGGTAATTTTTAACTAGCAAGTAATTTAAAATTTTCAGAAAAGTTGCAAAGAAGATAGAATTCCTGCTTAGCTTTTGCCCCGATTTCCCACTTGCCATCCTTCCCTCTTTGTGTTTACATCTTTTTTTTCTGAGCCACATGAAGGTAAAAGCCCCCTTTTGTGTCTCTGCATCACTTTGTGTTTGTGACAATGGAAGGGGTAGCACACTTACGCAGAACAGGTTACTGTGTGCCCACGCCTGGCGGGAGGAGGCTCAGGAAGGTATTCATATTTATACAGACAGAAAGCTGGGGGGATTGCCAAGACACGCTCCAATGGAGAAGGTGATGTGAGCGCGTCTTGCAGGCCGTGAATAACGTCTATATCAATAAGGTAAATTCGGCCCCAGAATATCTATGAGATGGAGGCCTAGTATCTATATGCAAAAAAAGAGGGGTTCTCAGTATCTTGACAAGTCAGGGGTGTGCTGTGGCTTCCAGCATCTCTGAAGGGACTGGTGCTGAGAGCTCAGACCAAGAAGGGCTTTTCCAGCAAAGTCCTGTGCTGTGTCAGTTGTCTTCAGCCTGGGTCTGGGCCCTAAAGTTGAAAGTGCACTATTAATGCACTACAGTGGAAAGGGAGAGGTGTCCTGAATCAGTATCTTACATGAGAGATGAAAGCAAGCAGGGAAAGAGAAGGCCTGGGGGGTTCTCAGTAGCTCTGGAAGCATCGCAGGAGTTGGTGTGGCCAAGGGGACCCAACCTCCTATGGCTGTGGAGGGCACAGCTTGGGTCTGAGGGGGACAATTCCTCCAGACACAGCTTTGTTCCCCGGAAGTCCTGCCGCTGCAGTTAGAGCAGTTGGAATCGCAGGGGGCCTCCTTGGGGTAAAGGGGACGTTCCTGCCCCTGGGAGAGGGTGTGACTTCTGGGCTCCTCCTGGCCAGCCTTGGTGAGCCCCGGCTTCCTACCACACTGCCTGCCTTCTTACCACCCTCTACACGAGTGGTCCCAGCCTGCCTAACGCAGCTAGGAAAGGATGCGTTTGGTCCCTCATGGTAGGGGAAGCCTAAGAGGCTTCCTCAGTCCCCACAGGGTTGAGCACATAACTGGGCACAGCTGTCTGCCTCGGGGGCACACTGCAGCCAACACACTGGTGGGAGGCTCTGTGCTAAGTACTGTAAGCTGTTCTTTAAACACCGGCTCTTGGAATAACCGAACAGCTGCCTTTGTCCAGACACATTCCTTTTTTTAATTAAAAAAAAAAAAGATTTCCCGAGATGTAAACACATACCATACAGTTCAGCAGCTGTCCTCAGGCAGAGGCTGTGCTCGCCTTCTTGCTTTCTCATAGGTACATGGGTGCCTTGTAAGGACAGTCAGTGAAATAATACCCAAGACCCTTCCAGCCCTAAAGATCACACAGCCTTATACAGCTGAAAACAGGCCTTTGGGGTCCTGGGCTCTACCCTTTCTCAATTTACAAACAAAGCTGGAAGAGGTTTCCAGGCCGCCTGCGCCTGTGCCCCCGAGCCACACTGCCTGTCAGGGTTCTTGGTGGGACCATAGCTCAGACAGCAGCAACTGAAAGGATAGAATTGCCGCCCAGATGAGATCCTGTGACGTGTGTTCCAAGTCGGCCTTTAGTAATGGTGCAGGTGGCCTGGGGCCCCTCAGCCTCACCGCACCACCTTTCTGCCTTTTGGTGATGAGGCTCAGTACACGGTTACCGTGTGTTGAGGTGGGGGCGGGTCAGTGCTTCTCCAGGGGTGAGTGGTTCTGCACTGGCCCTGCGTGTGGGTGAGGCCAAAGGAGGAGGCCCCGCAGTGGGGCAGGCAGCGTGGAACGGCCGTAGCCTTCTTGCCCACTTGTTTTCAGGATATCGGCTTTCAGATGCCGAGTATGCGACTCTGCTTGATTTTTGCAGTTGACCCAGTGCGCACCTCAACTATTTATGATCGATTCTGTAGAAAGAGACTAAAACTTACATTCAGTAGAAAATCACGTGTGTCCATATGCCTATCCGTATATGCACACACACACACACGAATATGTGTGTGTACACACGTATGCAAATGCATGGAAATACAGGAGGGAGGGAGGTGGAACTGGTTAGGGGTGGGGTGGTGCTGAAGGAGAACTTTAATTTTATTTTAAATACTTTATTTTTTGTGTTTTAAAATTTTTTTTTAAATATCAAAACACCAGCAACGCCTCTGTGTAGCGCAGAGGTTCTTAAGCAGTGCAGGCACCTGCAGGGCTGTTCCTGCAGACAGCTGGCCCCAGATCCTGGCTTTCTGGGTCAGGAGGGCTGGGTGGGGCCCAGGAGCTGCCTCTTGAACAAGTTCCAGGGAGGCTGCTGAGGTGGGGCCTGCCCTTCGGAACCCCCGTCTGGTGGAGAGACTGGGAGAGGCCTGAGTGACTCGTCTGCCTTTGCAGCACCTGTCTGAAGAGAAGCATGGAGATCAGAGCTTTCTTCTCTCCCTACAACCCCATCCTCTTTCTGAGCATTTCCCAGCTGCTTGTGGGTGTGAGGAACACGGGGTCTGCAGTGTTTCAGGAGCGGCTGTATCAATGTGTTTTCTCTTTTTAGCCAGGAAGACCAACAAACAGGTGTTTGTCAGCTATAACCTTCAAAACACAGACAGTAACTTCGCATTACTTGTAGAAAACAGGATCAAGGAAGAGATGGAGGCTTTCCCCGAAAAGTTCTAGCTGAGTGGCAGAAGTGAGAATTTGTTAACTTATGTACAATGTACATGTAAATAAATGGATTGAATTTCAGTTTGTCGTCAGGCCGTGTTCCCGTTTTGTTTTTAAGGGGTTAATCTTTTGAGCTTCCTTCTCAGCAGTGTGTGGGCTCAAAGGCTCATACTGACCCACCGGGTGAAGGAGAGGCAAAGTGGACAGTACACACTCCTCATTTGGCTGTGAGTGATAGAGGGACGAAATGGGATTTCTGCTGGGATTGAAGGCTGTAATCTAATCTGAGAGTTTCAGCCAGACACGACTGTCTCATGTGCATCCTCAGTTAGAATGAAAGTGATGTGTAAATATGCTTTAGGTTTGTGTGTGCGTTCCTCAGAATTCTGTCTTGTGAATTGATGCATCTATCTCCTTCTCATTGCAGTGAGACCCCAGGGCACTTCTCTTCTTGCTGTGTCCTCCCTAAACCCTTCCTCTGGGCACTCTTTTTTTGCTGTGTTCTCAAATGTGGGCCTACATTTGAGCACCTCCCTACATTGTCCCATTACTACATTTGTGGTCTTGTGAAGTCTGACTTCTCTAGGCTCTGTCTCCTCATTTATAAAGTTGGAGTAATCCCCACCTTGATGGGTTCTTGTTAGGATTAAGTAGGTAGATAGAAACGCTTTGCAAACTATAAGTACCATGGCAGTTAGATGTCAATTATGGTTTTATCTCCTTCCTTTTTATGGATTCAAAGGCTTCAGGTCCTTCTTGCTCTTCCTGTTATTTCATCATCTTCCCTTCTCCCCTCTCTTCTATCCCAAATCCAGAGTACCTCAGGTACCTGCTTTGGTCATTTGTACTCCTTAGCCTTTAATCTTTAATCCTACCGCTTGAAGTGGGTTGCAGTCTTGGGCCTTCTCCAGAGGTTCAGACGGTCTGGGGCCCAGGCTTTGGCAGGATTGAAAGCTCCCCTGGTGCCTCTGTGCAGGCAAGATTGAGGACCACTGGCAAAGAACTTTCTAATCTTTGGGGTCCATCGGAACCCTTTTTGTTCATCCAGAGGCAAAAGTCTTGCATTGAGCCGGCAGCAGGCAAGTGAAGGTGGTGACCCTGGCCAGGATGGAAAGGCGCGTCAGAGGAGTGAGTCTGTGGTTCCAGGTGCTTCCCTCCTTTGCAGACTTTCCATGCTAACCTCGAGGCCCCGGCCAGCCTCATCACAGCTTGCGAAGCTGAGTGGACACCTCTAGGAATATAATAGTGAGTGACACAAAATCAGGGCTATGGAGAGAAGAGTTTGGTATAAATACTTTATTAAAGAAATATTGTCATTTTCATTAAAAAATACTACATTAGAGAAGAGTTTTGGGTTACCAGTCTTTCCTCACAGAATCACAGTGTAAGATACTCATTTCTTGACGTCTCTAGGAACCTTCAGGCCACGGATCAGCAGAACATAAACGAACAAGGGAAAAAAATTCCTCTTAATATTACTGATGGCCCCCATCCCTCAGGTGGTCTGAGAGCGGCACTTGGTAAACAGTTTGTGTTTAATCCAGCCTCTGCCTCTGACTACCTTTAAGACCAGGACCCAAAGCAGAGTGAGAGGCCTCCCTCCACCCACCTCGGGGCGAGTGAAGACACAGCTTACAGAGGCATTAAAAGTAGTGACGCAGCGAGGTCTGAATGAACACACAGGATTTTATTACTCATCGTTAATGGTAGTGAAATGCCCTTCGTTGGATACCATCAGGTGAGGTAGGGAAGACATTCCAGAGGAAATCTGTTAATGGGGCAACATTTTTATTTCTGTACATTTACATACAAATTTTCCCCAAAGGTACAACAGATGCGACACCATGCAGACACGCAGCTGTGAACGAGTTCAGAACTCAGTGTAAGCTTGTGCTATGAACGAGCACCGTCAGAGAAGCCCCACCCACACGTACAGAAACAGTTTTTATATTACAACCTCAAGGACGGAGGGAGGGAGGTGTTCGCCACTAGACAGGACACACCAGACTGATTTTCCAAAACACACGGTTCGTGAAAGTGAGGTGGTGCCTTCTAGACAGGAGGACATGCGATGCCTGGGCCGGGCGGTATGATGTCACAGGCCCACCTGTGGCACTTCCAGTTCGGGATCGCTCACTTGGCTCTAGGAAGGGTGGTGTCTGAGTGCAATACTTCCCCTACGAGGTTGGTTTTTGCTTGCTTTCTGTTCTGTAGCCAAACCAACTTACCGCGGGGTTTGTTACCACGGGGAAGCCCGTCTTCCAGATGCAGGTGCTCTTACTCTCAGCAAACAAAAGCATTTAAACCTTTTTCCTGTTTCTCTTGGGTGGTAATAATTAGTGTATTTGATAAGAGTTTGACTTCAGGAAAAGAACAAAGTGAAGAAATGTTCAGCTTCATCTCAGGTGTCCACATTTGTGCATCACGTTTATTGAAAGGCTGACAGGGTAGGCTAGCAGAACGCAGGGGTGTGGGGAGGAGCAGGGGGTGGGAGGGTCAAGTTGAAACAGTGGGTGCCTGAGAAGGGTCTCCCTATTAGCCTGGAAGGGAACAGGACTGAGGGGTTCAAGCGCCACAGACTGTGCTGGGAAGTGAGCAGCCGTAGCAGCCTCCCCTGCAGAGCCAGGCGGGCCCAGTCGCATAGCAGGCTTGGGTGGGCCCTGCCGCCTTGCTCACTTGGTACCAGATTTCCTGGGGCTGTGCTCACCGGAAAGTGTTGCTGCTCTGGCAACCCTTCATAAAGGTGTTCCTCGACAGCTTCAGATATCCCTGGGCTGAAGCTGCCACAGAACAGGCTCCCAGCCTCCTCCTGAGGCTGCCGTGGGAGGACAGCTGTGGGAGCGCCTTGCCGGCTGAGAGACATCACCTGCTGGCCGTCGGCAAGTCAGCCTCGCTCACGCCCGCTGGACTCTGGTCCCGGGAGCCCAGGCCTCAGAGCTAGCCTCTTTTCCAGTCACTGGTAGATTAGTCCTGATGGCTGAAGTGCTGAGCACTGTCTTCGTTGGACCAGTTTTTTATTGTCATTTGAGGTGGAGATCAGAGACCATGACCAGAAGAGTATGAGTGCTGTCCCTTGCCACCACCTTCCTAGAGATTTCGGGCAGCACTCTACAGCTTCAATTTCCAAGAAAAAAAAAAAAAAAGGTTTACATAATCAGCGTGAGACTGCTCGCAACTTTCATCACTTAGCAAATCCTTCCACAACACAGTACAGTAAGTGGACTGGACTGCAGGGTGGCCTGGTGCTGGGGGTGATGGGTGCAGACAGACACCTGTCCAGGTGCAGGCTCAGGGGCCTCGCTGGATCCTTCCCACCTTCCCCAGCTGCCTACGGGCCTGGCTACTGGACAGGTCCTATTCTGTACGTAACGGGGGTTTGTTGACAGGTGGCTTTGTAGCAAGTACTCCAAAAAAGGCAAAAGGAATTTCACAAGTTTGGCACGCAAAGGCCGCACAGATCTAAAGAAAGGCCTTTGTAAAGGTGAATGCAAACTAATGTTGAAACATGGAAACGTGACTTTAAAAAAGAGGGAAGATGAGGATGAGCTGGACGTGTTGCAGGTGGAGGTGGGGAGAGGCCGGCCAGACAGCCTCCCTGCCTGGGTATCTCCAGATCCCAGGTGTCGGCATGGTCCAGCCACTGGAAACACGTGGCCATGAGTCTGCTTGCCCCTCGCTGTGTCTTTACACCTCACCGGGCTCCTACTGATGTGTGGACTGCACGTGGAGGAGACATGGGCGGAGACAGCAAACAGCAGGCCGGGTGGAAAGCTGGAAGGGGAGAACGTCAACCCCTTTTCTGCCCTGTGAATTCTAGCAATGTCAGTTGGAAGTCACTTCATTGTCTCACCCAGGCCCGAGACCACGATTTCCCTGGAAGGACACAGTCCATGGCAAAGACACGCTTCAAGAAGGGATGAGTTGGACAATCCCAGTAAGAAGCCAGGCTGTCCAGAAAAGCTGGTGCCCAAGTTGCTACAAAGTGGTGCCTGCCCTTGCCAAGGAGGCTGTCTCTTAGTGGCCTTGGGTGTCCTACAAATTTCCTCCAAAAATGCCAAGAGGAAACCTTTACTTTCTGGGGTGAAATGAGGAACACGAAGAAACCCTTGGAGGTCGGGGCAGGGGCAGCGTTGAGCTTTGGTGAGATATTGCTTTCTTTCCATTTGTCTTGATGCCTTCGAGAGAGGCTGGAGGTCATGTGGATTCACCTGTGAGGAATCTCCGCTCCCTGCCAGAAGCCCCGCCTCTGCGCTAAGCGAGTGACTCCAAGCAGGAAGCTGGCCCAGGAAGGCAGGCGGGAGGGGCCCAGCTCCTGCGGGTGCTCCCTGGAGTGATGTCTGAGGTGACGGCCGTCCAAGCTGGTGATCTTCCTGGTGTGTGCTCGAGGTGTGGGTGACGGGCGCTTGTGGAGGGCAGTCCCCCTTCTGTGGATTTGCCTCTGCCATCTTTTCGAGTTATTTTCTCATTGTTTGTAGCTTAGAAAGTGGCCGTGTTTTCAAGTAGTGCCAGCACAAGAGCTGGCTGTGCACGGGGGGCTTTTCTGCTGGAGCCAATCTGGGAGAGGAGGAATAAAAACGAGCACATCTCAGGCCTCGACGCGTCTGTTAGCTGTGTACCCACAAAGCTGTGGCGATATGACCGCTGCTCAATTAAGATTTCTGGTGAAATGTTTAAGCTTTTTCTCCAAGAGCGTCCAGCATCCAGTACAAAAGGATGATCCTGAAGGAAAGATGAAGCTGGTTTTAATGGCGTCTGTGAGCTGCTTTCCCTGCACACGGAATAGAAGCTCTTACCTTGCAAACAGAAAGGGAAAAAGGACCTTAAAAAACCGTACACAGACTCTCTAGCAAAAGCCAAATTCATGTACATTTCACTCTGGCTAAAATGCAGTCCTGGAAACGCTCCACGGTCCTGTCCTGCCTCTGCACACAGGCAGGCAGCCTGGGGGGCTCCTGGGTGTTGCGAGGAGCCGTGTCCCGTCTCTCAAAAGGGACCGGCCGCGACCACGGTCACTGCGGCATCTTCCCAGAGTGACTGCATCTCGCTGCCGAAAGAGGTGATTCCATTTGTGATCAGTGAGGGGGAGGGAATAAAGTGCTTCTCGTAAAAATGACCAAAATAAATACAAACATTTAGTGGCAGAAAAGAAAGTCTTGGAAGGGTTATTTCCAAAGAGTTCGTCTCCTCCGACCCGTGCTCCTTGGACTTTTGGAAAGACAGGGTTTCCCCACGCCCTTGAGAGGCTCGGCCTGGGTGGGGCCGCTTTCCCGCCCGGCCACGCGTGCGGTCCCTGGTCTGTAAACCTGTGCCCGAGCGGCCCCAAACCCTTGAGCCCCGGGTTCTGCGGGCCAGGCTACATGGCCTTCATGCCATTGGCCGTGGCGCCCTCGGGCAGTGTGTCACCCGAGGCTGCGGCATCGTGGAGGCCCGAGTAGTCCTTGAGCTCGGCGTTGGTGAGCAGCAGTGGCTGCTCCCCCTTCTTGTGCGGCAGCAGCGGCTGGCGCGTGTAGTGCTCCCCGTTGGAAATGTTCTCAGGCAGGTTCTGGTCCCTGCTCTCGGGCAGCAGGAGGATGCAGATGATGCAGATGAGCGTGCAGCAGGCAAAGATGATGTGGTGCAGGAAGTAGCCTTTCTGGTTGTGCAGCTCGATGATGGGTGCCGTCAGCATGCCGAAGCCCGCGCTGGCCAGCACCAGCCCCAGCCCGCCGCACCTGCAGGAGGAGGGAAGCACCGGGTGAGCTGCCGTGGCCTAATGGCTGGATCCTGGAAAAGCTGGGGATGGACCAGGAAGCCGCCTCTGCAGGGGCCCTGCTGCCCTGGGCACTGCCCAGTGTACCCCGATCTCACACATCCCATATCACCTGCACCCCGGCTGTATCTGTTCAGGGCCACTCTGAGGCAGTGACGTTTTTCCTCATCAGTTCAAAAGCTTTTACTTACATTATCTTTTTCTGTAATCTGTTTCCTATTTTTATTGTTTTTTCAGGGCTGGGGGACCATGAGAACTTTATTTTGAAAGGCAGCTTTATATAATACTGTAAATGGGAAGCCGGTATTACTTGCCATAAGTAATATACAAGGAAAAATAAAAGGTAATGAAATTAGGCCATTTCCCCAGGGCCTGGGGGATTACCAAGGGTTAAAGAGGGTACTAAGGACATACCAGCACGAACAGAGATTTTTCTTTGTCATAACTGGAGAGAGAGCAAGATACTTTAAAAGAGTAATTTCCTCACTGTGAGTGGATGGCCCCCGTGTCTCCTAAAATTGATTGCGTGCCACCCATGGAAACGGTCCCATCTCTGAGGACTGTGCCTGAAGGGTCCTCCAAATGAAGCCGTGCACTGACAGAGAAGAACTCACTGCAGCTCTGAGCTCAGGACAGCCGAAGTCCAGAAGGCCAGCCACTGATCTCCACTCCCTGCCTTTTACGGGAGCGGCCAAGAGTCCCAGGGATGAGTAGATACACAACACTTACAAAACCCCTGTCCCTCAGACCTCTCCACTTTGACCTAAAAACACATTACTGGGACAAAGGTGTTCTGTGGCCCCTGAGAAAGCAGTGCTGTGCCAGGCTGCAGTGGGACCGTGGCGCTCAGGTGACAGGCCAGGCTAGAGAGGGCTGCCTGGTCCCCAGTTCTGGGGCCTCATTGAAGCAGGCAGGCAGAGGTGGCCTTGTCTCGAGGAACGGGGAGCGGAGTTGTCTGCCAGGCCCCAGGGCAGCGGGAAGAGTGGTCCTTTGGTTTGGGGAAGCTTTCTAGTGGGGCTGCTCATTTGTTAGGCGCTCCCTGAAGTGAAGAGACCTTTGTCCTTGGAACTGCTGAGGCTGAGTGGGCTGAAAGGGAGGTCCCTGCAACAGGTAGGAGGCAGGTATATAACTCCAGCTCTTGACCAGTCTGTGGTTCTCCTGGCACTATAGGTAGCTCCTAACTCACCAAAAGACTGTCCTACAAGGTCACAAGATACAAGATCAACATATAAAAGTCAATTATATGTCTACATGCTAGCAGCAAAACACCCAAAAATGAAGTTAAGAAAATTCCATTCACACTAACATCCAATGAATAAAATGTTTAGAAATAACAAAAGGAATGCAAGACTTGTATGCTGAAAAAGATAAAACATTGCTGAAAGTTAAAAAGATAAAAATAAATGGAGTGACATTCCATGTTCATGAATTAGAAGACTCAATATTATAAAGATGGTAATTTTTCCCAAATTAATCTATACGTTCCACATAATCCCTATGAAAATTCCAGGTGACTTTTATTTTTTTTTTGAGAAAACAGTGAGCCGGTCCTAAAATTTATGTGGAAATGCAAAGGCCTCAGAGTAGTCAGAACAGTTTTGGAAAAGAACAAAGTTAGAAGGCTGCCTTCCCAGTTTTAAAACTATAAAGCCATATGACTTAAGGCAGTTTGGTATTGGTGTATACATCAATAGAACAGAATATATCCATATTAGAACAGAGTATTCCATATAGAACAGAATATTCCAATAGAACAGAATATTCCATATATCAATGGAACAGAACTGGGAGTTCAGAAACTAACCTTCACATTTATGGTCAACTGACTGTAGATGGAGGCAAATCCAGTGAGGGGGAAGGGATAGTTTTTTCAGCAGGTGGTGCCGGGACAACAGGATATTCACATGCAAAAGAATGATGTTGACCCTTCGCATCATGTAAAAAAAAATGAACTCAAAGTAGATAATAAAATCTAAATGCTTAACTTAGCTCAAACTATAATGCTTCTAGAAGAAAATGAGAAAAGCTTTATGCGCTTGTGTTAGGCTAAGATTTCTCACACAGAACATCAAAAGTAGGATCCATAAAAGAAAAAGCTGAAGCTGATCAATAGGACTTCATTAGGATTAGAAACTCCTACCCTTCAAAAGATACATGTTTAAGAAAAGGACCACAGACTGAGAGAAAATATTTGTGAAGCATATATCAGATAAAGGACTTGTAACTAGACTTTTTTTTTGAGAGTGTCACACAGGCTGGAGTGCAGTGGCACCATCTCAGCTCACTGCAAGCTCCGCCTTCTGGGTTCAAGCAATTCTCCTGGCTCAGTCCCCCGAGTAGCTGGGACTGTAGGCGCATGCTACCATGCCCGGCTAATTTTTTGTATTTTTAGTAGAGATGGGGTTTCACCGTGTTAGCCAGGATGGTCTCAGTCTCCTGACCGAGGCATGAGCCACCACGCAACTCTTACAACTCAAAAAGAAGACAGAAAATCCAGTAAAAAGATGGGCAGGCCAGACACGGCAGCTCATGTCTGTAATCCCAGCACTGTGGGAGGCCAAGGTGGGAGGATCACTTGAGGCCAGGCATTTGAGACCAGTGTAGGCAGTAACACCCCATCTCTATTAAAAAAAAAAAAAAAAATTGACGGCACACAAATGGCCATCAACTGATGAACAGAAAAACAAAATGCAGTCCATCATATAAAATGGAATATTACTCAGCCATAAAAAGGAATGAAGTACTGACACGTGCTACAACATGGACTCAAAAACATTATGCTAACTGATTGTATAAATCCATTTATATGAAAAGTCAAAAAGGCTTGGAATCCCAGCACTTTGAGAGGCTGAGGTGGGCAGATCACCTGAGGTCAGGAGTTCAAGACCAGCCTGGCCAACATGGTGAAACTCCATCTCTACTGAAATAGAAAAATTAGCTGGGTGCGGTGGCAGGAGCCTGTAATCCCAGCTACTCAGGAGGCTGAGACAGGAGAATTGCTTGAACCTGGGAGGTGGAGGTTGCACTGAGCTGAGCACATGCCATTGCACTCTAGCCTGGGCGACAGAGCAAGACTCTGTCTCAAAAAAAAAAAAAAAAAAAAAAAAAAAGCAAATATGTAGAGGCAGAAAGCAGATTTGTGGTAGCTTGGACTGGGAGTAGGGATGGACTTCAGAGGAGGACAAGGGGATTTTGTGGGGAGAAAGAAATGTTCTATAACTGCATTGTGGCAATGGTTGCATGGCGCTGTCAGTTTACTACAAGTCATTGAATTGTTTACTTAAAATGGATGAATTTTATGGTTCTGTAAATTATGCCTCAATAAAGCTGTTTTTTTGTTTTGTTTTGTTTTCAAAACAACAAAACTTCCTGTTGTGGGGGCTGGTCTCCCTGCTGCTACAAATCTCCAAAGCTTTTAGTTCTGGGCAGGTGCCCAGGCCTTGCCTCTTCTTTCCAGGAACTAAGAGACCGGCCATGACTCCCCTTTCCCCCGCCACCTGCGGCCAGGGTTTCTGCTCTGCTCTGCTCTGCCCGCTGTGGCACTGAGCAGCACCGAGGAGCAGCTCCCTCGTGCTGGGGTCTTCTCAGGCTTTGCTGCTCAAACCCGGAGAGCATCCCTGCCTTTGTGACCCGATGCCTGCTCCCACAGACCCTCTCAGGATGACCTGGGTTGACATGGGGGGACGTGAATGGAGGAGGCTTGGGCAGGGGTGACGTGGGCAGGGAGGATGGGAGTCCTAGGGTTCCCAGGGGGTCCTCGTAAACCAGACATACACAGGTCTATGCTAATAACCCCAGGAGGAATCGCAGCTTCGGAGCCTTTTCTCAGAACGCAATGGAAGCATGGTGATATCGCGCGCGTGTGCGTGTGTGTGTGTTGGGGGGTTTTGTCCTGTTGTATAACAAAAGAATAGAAGACACTTGTCTCTCCCTTCTCTCCCTCTAATATAGAAATGGCCGCCTCTGTAGGTTGCCGCCCACCGATCTGCATCCACCACAGGCCCAGGGGCAGCCGTGCCAGGCTTGCAGCCCTAGGGGATAGAGTTGCTGGATTCTTCCCTTTTCCAGCTGCTTCCTGTCCAGCCATGACCACGTCCTCAGGGCGTCCACTCCAGGCCGCCTGGGTCTGCGCTCCTCCCTGCTGCATCTTCTGCACCCCTGGCCTTTGTTTCCTCACTATTACCAAACCAATTTTCCTCGAACACAGAGCTAATCATGTCACCTGGCTGCTCAGAGTCCTCCAGTGGCTCCCTCCTGCCTGCAAGGTGGTGCACAGATCCTGGGGGCCCCACCTCTTCATCCTGTCCTCTCCCTTTCAGTCTCACTACTCATGGCGCCGGGTCCCTCAGCTCTGTCCAGTGCTCGCGCTGTGAGGTTCACCTATGCTGGCTCAGCCGAGCTCTCACGGGCTACCTGGGTAGGGCACCGTCTGTGCACGTCTGCAGGAAGTTCTGCCTTTCGGTACAGGGGCTTTGTTAATGTTTGTTCCATTAGATTATTGTCAAAACCGGGGCATCAGCCATTAGCCTCCAAGCCTTGAGTAAACCCACATACAAGGGACCAGCCCAAAGTGAGCTACAGAACAGACTTCTGCTGCCACAAAGGTGCGAGTGCTGTGGCTGGGAGCAGGAGTTCTGGAGCCCATGAGCTTGAGCTAGAATCCCGGCCCCTCATCCACCAGCTTCACCTCCCGAAGCCTCGGTCTGCATCTGTAAAATGGAGATGAGAAAAGCTCCAACGTCCAAGTGTGGTGGAGGTTAAAGCACGAATGTGACTAGCATGGGGACAGGAAGATCTGTGGATTGGTTGGTTCCAGGGACAGTGGCATCCACTGAGTGCTGGGGAGGGGCCACCCAAGTCCTTCACAGTCTAGGGGGCAGCTGGGTGTAGGAGGAACCAGAGCTGGAGAGGTTCAAGAACTGGGAGGTGAACAGGATGAGCCTCTCCCATAGGCCTGAAGCCCCCAGGCATGACATGGAGTCCCAAAAGTTGGCAGAGGGGGCTGTGCCACTGGGACTCTTCTCCTCCGCCCTGGCCCTCCTCTCAGTGAGGCACCAAGCTCCGCAAACACTGTCTTCTCAAGCTGCTTCACACCCGCCTACCTCAGCCTTCCAGGAACCTCCGTTCCTGCTCCCCGGGCCCTGGGAATCCTGCCTCGCCTCCTCCCGCTGCTGTGCACTTGCCGCACATGCATGCCCACTAGAGCCGCGATGCGCGGGGCTCCAGTCCACTCCCTGGGAATCCTCAGTCCCAGCCACCCTTCCCAACTCCAGGCTGAGCAGGCTCTCTTGGGCGCTCCCCCTGAATCCTCAGACACTTGTGTAGCCCAAAGACACATGTGCGTTGCGTGTCTGTGTGTCTCTAATAGACACGAGATGTCACCAGGGCAGGACCAGGCTCCACTCCATGTGCTGTCCCCAGCACCTGCCCAGCCACTGAGACCTGGCTGGCACCTGGGCATCTACTCAGCCCCACAGTCGGGGTTCTAGACTGGCCCGAGCAGTTCCCACCCTTGTGCCTTGAGTGTGCGCTGGGCCTCAAGGTACAAGGTACAGATAACTTACTTTTTAGCAGTAAAATACAGCCAGGACAGTGAGACGTTCCTTCCACAACAAGGTTCCAAAAGGCGGATTCTAGCAGACTCTTGCTAACTTGGATGAAGTGAGCTGCCTTGTGACTGTGGTCCCTGTGGCCAGTGGCCAGCGGCCAGCGAGGAGCTGAGGCTGCCAGCCCCACAGCCCGTGAGGAAACAGAGCCTACCAGTGCCTGACTTGGTTTAGTGGTGGACCCTACCCACTGATGGTAGCCTGTGAGAGACCCGGAGCAGAGGACCCAGCCAGGCCACGCCCAGACTCTGGAGCCATGGAAACCATGAGACAGTGGATGCATGCTGCTTCAAGCCCCTGTTTTGGAGCGATTGGTTATGCAGCAATAGAAAACCAAGATACTCTGAGTGACAGATTCCCCGGCCTTAGCCACGGAGGGAGACTGACAGCCACCTCTCATGCAGGCTATGCTAGTCATCAGCACTTCACATTAGAAAGCCCTTCCCGGGGAGAGGCTGAAAGAGTTGCAGGAATAGCCACACCACTGTGCTTCACAGTGTATAGGGGATATGGATGAGGAAGAGCAAGAATTTGGGGGATGTCTCCCAGATACTCACACACTTTCCAGGCTGAGGGTCCCAGACCACCGTTCAAAGACACTGCATCTTTCTGTCATATGTGTTCACGTGCCTGTCACCTTACTAGCCTCTCAGTCCCTCAAGGGCAAGAATTATTTTCTAGGACATCAACAGGCACGTGTTGTTTGTGTTTAATAAATACTGGATGCTTGTGGATCACACTGGCTTCCTGAGTAGGAAGGTCAGCTCACCCAGATGAATGGGACAGTTAAATATAGATGACCACTGCAATGAGCAGCAAGATCAAATCCTGCTGTAAGATGAAGACTGAGCACCTAAAATAGCCAATTAAGTCTTTCTGGTAGACCTGGCTCTTTCAGGAAGCCACAGGGCATATCAGATGCCAGGGCTAATGGACATGATCTTAATGGGGACATCATTTTCTCGGAAACCTCCCAGGTTTCTGCCTGACCTTCCCGGCATTAAATGTGGACGGCACTGACCACTGACAAGCAGAAGAGGACTGCCCTTACTCACACGGCAGTCACATACAGGAGTGCAGAGGACAGACCCCCAGGAGGGGTGGGCGCAGGGCCACTGTTAAAGGGCAGACTGCATTGCATTGTGCCTGGTGAACCACATCACACTGATCTATCTTGTTAACCGTGCCAAATAAAATGAAATGAAATATATTTAATTTGCAGATCATTTGAAAAATGTCTACATATATGTGTATACATAATATGCAGCAAATATACACATGCATATAGAATATGGAATATATCTTTTTATTTTTTTCTATGGAAGCAATTATCTGGTTTTCTGTCAAAGATTCCTTGACATAGCCGGGCATGGTGGCTCATGCCTGTAATCCCAGCACTTTGGGAGGCCGAGATGGGCAGATCATGAGGTCAGAAGATCGAGACCATCGTAACCAACAGGTGAAACCCCGTCTTTACTAAAAATACAAAAATTAGCTGGGCGTGGTTGCGCGTGCCTCTAATCCCAGCTACTTGGGAGGCTGAGGCAGGAGAATTGCTTGAACCAGGGAGATGGAGGTTGCAGGGAGATGGAGGTTGCAGTGAGCCGAGATCACGCCATTGCACTCCAGCCTGGCGACAGAGCAAGGCTCCGTCTCAAAAAAAAAAAAGATTCCTTGACATTATTCAGTACGATTAGGAAAAATTGTGGCAGAAGTTGGTATGCCATTTTTGGCTTTGTTTTTTTTTTCTCTCTTGAAATCTCAGATTAGAGAAAGAGATTGTTACGTCCTTGGTTTTAAGATGTTGGGTTCATTTCCTGCCCCTGAAATGTGGGCTCTGCCTGTGCCTTTTCTGCTTTTCTCTAGGTTGTCACTAGAGGGCAGCATAGGCCCATGTTGACAAGTCAGAGCTGCTTGATTTATGGACAGAGAACGGAGGGTACGCACTGGCTCCTTGTGCTTTAGGAGCACAAAATTGTAATATCCAAGGGATATCTTTATTTTACTAGCAATGGGATCTAAATAAGGTAGACTGATATGCAGGCCGACTTCTTACTAGAAATGGCAGACTTCATTGAATTAAGGATTCCAGAATCAAATTGCTGTTAGCCACGTGAACGTTACTGTCTCGCGTTAAAACACCGGAGGTGAGCCTCCCATTCCACCACCTCTTTTATATTACTTAATGTGACTTGACTACATTTCTATGACGTCGAGGATGAGCAAATATTTGTGCTTTTTTTTTTTGAGATGGAGTCTTATTCTGTCGCCCAGGCTGGAGTGCAGTGGCACGATCTCAGCGCACTGCAAGCTCCGCCTCCCGGGTTCACACCCTTCTCCTGCCTCAGCCTCCTGAGTAGCTGGGACTACAGGCGCCCGCCACCCCGCCCGGCTAATTTTTTGTATTTTTCGTAGAGACGGGGTTTCACCGTGTTAGCCAGGACGGTCTCGATTGCCTGACCTTGTGATCCACCCGCCTTGGCCTCCCAAAGTGCTGGGATTACAGGTGTGAGCCACCGCCCCTGGCCTTTAAGATACAACTTTTTAAAGAAGTTGAACAGACTCTGATGCTCCCTTAACCCCAGGTCATTCTGGCCCTCGGTGCCTATTCTTGAGGCAGCATTAAAGCAGAGGACAGATGTCAGGGAGTCGTCAGTCAGGGAGGGTATCAGGGAGGCCCGTCCGGCTTATGACCTAGAAAGGGCCCAGGGCCGCCGGAGTGGGCAGAGCAGGAGAAAACAGGCGGGTGTCATGATCCCCAGCGCCTGCGTCCTCTCTCACCTGGACCCCCGCGTGAGGGCAAAGGCAGCCTCGGAGCCCACCTGGAGCATCCAGAGGGACAGTGGATAGAAAAGATCAGCCCCAGCACAGCCAGCAGCTGCTTCCAGATCCACCCAAGACCCCAGGCCACTTCTGCCCATGTCAAGCTGGGAGGTGGACACAGTCAGATACACTTGCAAAGTCACCCAACTCCCAGCGTCTCACAGATGAATCTGATGAGCTGTGCACTGGCTGATGAGAAACGCCCCCTGGCCTGGGCCTGAGCGGGTAGCTGGTTCTGTCAAGGTGAGGTCTGGACAGAATCTTATGGAACAATATTTAGTTTACTTGGCCTCTGTCATCCTTGGGGCAATAGATTTCTGCAAGCCTTTGTTGCTTTTTGTTGTGGAACAAGCATGAAAAGTATAAAAGCATTTTTTGAACTTTTTGCAGTAAATTTCATAACCTCCTATTTGCTTCCAGGCAGTCCATCCTGGCCCCCTACCCTTCGCTGCCAGGTGGCTTGTCTGTAGTCGAGTGTCACAGGGAAAGGCTAGTTCTGTGCTAAGGTGGAGCTCATGGGCCCCAGGCCGTCCATCCTGGCTAATCTTGGATTTCTCTCTGTGAAGTGGGGCATGGCAGGGGAGTCCACTTCCATCTAGCGCCTCCATGGAATTGTTCCTGAGTGCATTTGCAAGAAAGAGCTGCGGCCTCCCGATGGCACGGGGGAAAAGGGCTCCCAGCGAGAAGAGGGATTTCTCAGGAACGCCAGACATTCTCCCAGCCTGGCCCAGGGACCCCCTTCGGACTCCATTTCCTTCCATCCTCTGCAGGCACGAAAACATCACCAAGGGTCACATATTTTTTCCAGTTTGTCATCTTGGCTGAATCTGAGAACATGTTTGTTGAATTTCTATCCCCAAATCTTTCCAGGTTTGCATCACAGAGGAAAAGAATACAGCATTTCCTTCAGTCTAGCTTGCTAAGCCAGACTGAACAGAGAAGAATGATCCCTACCAACTGCCCGCGTTCGGGGGTCCCTGCTCGCCACCCCTTCCCCCACCAAATGCATAATCACGCAAAGGCTGCAAGAGACCAGCTGGGAACCCAGAAGGCCTGACTGTGGCTTCTGGTCTATGGCTCGCCTTTGCTGTGTTCTTTGATAAAGGAGGGAAATTTCACTTCCCCCCTTTAGACAGGGAGCGAGCCTGCGGTCTGCCTGAGGGATCTGGCAACTGCAAGCACTAAATAAGCTCCTGACTCATCTCTCCCCTGTGGCTTATGCAGAAGGTAGGGACAGGATGAGTTCTGTGGCGCTTAATCATACAATAATACCTCGGCATTTCTGTCCAGGTACCCAGTAGCTGTCAGGCTGGGCCTGTATGATACGGATCCAAGACAATGAATCAAAGTGCGGATGTGAAGATGCTGTTGTTAGCACGGCTACTGGAAACGTGGAAAGTAAGAAAGTCCACGGACTTGCCTACTTGCTCCCAAAGCCTTCCCCAGCACCAGAGAGGCTGAAATCATTAGCCTCCACAGAGCCCGCCTTGGACTGGAGTGGCCTCTGCTGGATTTTCCCAAGGGTGTCACTATTTGGACACCTGGGTTTTGACTCACGGCTGAACTATTGGCCTTACTCTCAAGTTCTGTTTCATGAAGGCACATGCATGAGAAATGCTAATGACACTCCTTTAAGAAGTTCAGTGTGATATAACTCAAGATAAGCTCCTCAGTAAGTCACAAACAGTGCAGGAAAATGACTGCAGCTGAGTGATGCTCTTTTAGTGGAGGCATGCCTTTTTATTAACCTATAAGCATGGCAACAGTAAATGGTGTGTAGCACCCAGGAACCACGGCCCAGGGACAGAGGCAGCACCAGGAAGGGGTCAGCCTCACTTTCTGAACTAAAACAAAAGTGGCTGAGCACAAGTTAGTCGCACCTTTTAGGGAGGTATGAAATGGCCACAGACTCCACGAAGGCAGGACTGTGCTGTTGTGTGTTCTGGGCCTAGTGCCTGGCACGCAGTGGGCTCTCCATCCACGTTTCTTACATGAGTCAATGATCTCGCTTGCTGGGCTTTCTCTCTTTGGATTCATGACATCAACTTCTCAGGTCAGTATAAAATAAGGCTCTTTCAGCCTGGCACGGTCGCTCATGCCTGTAATCCTAGCACTTTGAGAGGCTGGGGTGGGGGGGATCACCTGAGGTCAGGAGTTCGAGACCAGCCTGGCCAACGTGGTGAAACTGCGTCTCTACTAAAAATGCAAAAATTGGCCGGGCGTGGTGGTGGGCACCTGTAATCCCAGCTACTAGGGAGGCTGAGGCAGGAGAATCGCCCGAACCCAGGAGGCAGAGGTTGCAGTGAGACAAGATCATGCCATTGCACTCCAGGCTGGGCAACAAGAGTGGAACTGCATCCTGGGGGGGGGGGGGGGGGGGGGGGGGGGGGAAGGCTCTTTCTACTTTTTAAAACATTCTGCAGTAGCTGTGCTGTGAGGTCTCTTAGCAGAGTTGGCGGCACAGGTCTGGTGGAAGTGTAGCATGAGTGATCCACAGTTGCCCCCTTGCCAGTCACTGACCTATTTCCTGGGCCCAGAGTAGCTCCCTGTTTCCCCTTCCTCCTGCTGCTGCCTGGACAGGACCCCAGGGCCCGGTTCTCCTGTGACTCTTGGGCACCTCGGGGTTGGGTACGACAGCCACCTCGGCTGTGAACCACCAAGCCGATGTGCCCAGAGCCAGGGACAGAGCTGATGCTGGTTCATCCCACACCAGCCTGGAGCCAGGGACTCGTCTTTGAGTCCAGAGAAGCCGGCGTTCCCCGGGGTGTCTCCCATTACGCACCTTATCACCGTCGGGGTGATCTCCGCACAGAAGAACACGCTGAGGCTCCCCACCGCGTGGGAGGCAAACATGCCCACGATGGAAAACGCGATGGAAAATTTGTCCTTGACGCTGTCACTCATCCCTGGGGGCGGGTCAGAAGAAGGGGATGGTGAGGGAAGAAAGGAAGCCAGGCCAGGGGGGAGGGAGGCCCGGGGCTGCTCGGCACGGCTCCTCCCCAGGGCCCCGCGTGCGGCATGGATGGGTGTGCAGTTCCCTCTGGGAACCAAGCCCCTCAAGGACTAGACGCCCAGAGCCCCCGCAGTAGGTTTTGTGGGGCTCCTGTGAGTCCCTGTGCATCAAGCACGCTGGAGCTCATGGCGGCCTCTATTGGCATTCCTCAGCCGGGAGCCATGCCTGGTGGGAGGGCAGGCTGGCGTGTTCCCGGTGCCACAGCAACACCCCTCTGCCCTGGCCTACGTTTGCTCCAGTCAGGTCTGATGTGCCCAACACTGAAACGTTTGTTTCAGTCAGAGTTAAGGAAACAAAAACTCAAGCCATAGAATTTATGGGCCCAGAAGGAAAGTGCTCAACCCATCAAAGCCCTCGTAAATGGCACTGGAGACCGACCTTGCACAGGACCGTGTCTGGCACCGTGCACGGACATGCTGTCAGGGCCATACAGCTGGGGCTCAGCTCAGCTCAGCTCCCCCGAGGCTGCAGAGAGGGCAAGTGCTCCCCAGGGACACGGGCGAGGGCTGGGGCAGGCCAGGCAGGTGCAGCAGCAGCTTCAAGGTGCAGGGCGGCACTCTGCTGTCCCCAGAGCTGGAGGGCGGCAAGCTTACGTGGGTCAAAGGGGGACAGCGGCTTCCCCTGGCAGCACAGACGGCCGGGCCCCAGCACTCCCGGGCTTTCTCCCCCACCCAGATGCTGTCCACAAGACAAAGCAAGCTGGCGCCAGGCCAGGGCCTGTGCTGAGCCTGGTGCCAGGGGAAGGGGCGGGGCATGCGTGCCAAGCAGCGCAGAAACAGGGAAGCAGCAGTCGCTCTTTCTAGAGCCAAGAGGGAGAATACAAATGTATCCGTATAGTGTCCAACCTACGGCCAACTTCAGCTGCAGTTCTTGGAGGGCAAGGGGGAGAGAGAGAGGAAATGGAAACCACAGGTCCGTAAGTCTTGGCGAAAACGCCCGTTTAGATGTAATACAAGACGAGGAAGCACCGCCCGCGCGCTTGGGGCTCACCTGAGTCGGGGTGCTGGCTGTACTTTCCAATCACTGGGCCCGCGGACGTGATCGCACCCACACAGACGAGGGCAGAGCAGGTGAGAAGAGAGGAGAGAGCACGTTAGGTGTGGAATTAGCCCAGTGTGTTCCCATGTGACTTGGTTCAAGCAAACTCCCTTCCGTTTCTGGGATGGCGCTGGCTGCCAGGGCAGTGGAGTTCATACTGCACTAAACACAGATCTTTTTATTAGGAAGACAGGGGCAAGATCCCGCTGACCTCAGAGCCTTGGGAGAAAATGGAACCTTCACAGCAAGACCCTGGCAGGTGCAAAGGGTGAGCTTCCTCGCATATAAAGCCACCCACAGGTCACTGCGGCCTGCACTCAAGCAGCATCAAGCACTGTGGGGCACCCCTGCTGGCCCCAGCTCTGCTCCTCACGGCTGCCTGGTGTTTACCTGGGGCTCCTGTGCATTCCTGCTCAGGGCCAAAGGGGCATGGCAACACCTGGTGGCTGAGGCACTCTGCCACTTCCGTCCCAACTGTGTGAGCAGGGCAGAGGCTCCCTGGAAGGCCAGCTGGGGAACGGGGATGGAGGGAGACAGGCACCACGTGTGTATTCCATTAGCTAAGCCTACTAGCAGTCTCCCAGCAAGGTATAGATTGCATAGGAACTGTCCAAGCTAGAAAGCAGCTCCTGAGTTGGAAGTGAGCCATCTCTAACCCAGGCTGCACGACAAGGCCACTCTGGTCTGGGGGTGGTGGACAGCCCTGGCATCTAGTTCTGAGAGCCTGGGTTCATTTTCCTTGTAAAGGCAGGGGAGCTCTGTGTGGTCCATGTTCCCACAGTGTCCCGAGCCTGTCCCAGGAGGACCGTGCCAGGGCGGGAGAGGAGGTTCAGCGGCCCTGCCTGTTCATGTCATGCCCTGGGCCGGCCACGGAGGTGCTGTGGTGGTTTGTCCACACAAGGGGGAATCTGTTGGTGAGGAGCTATACAGAGCTTGCTGGAGGGGCCAGAAGGACTCTCTAGCTTTGCCTTAGATTATTATTTTTTTTTTTTTGAGACAGAGTCTTGCTCTGTCACCCAGGCTGGCGTGCAGTGGTACAATCTCAGCTTACTGCAACCTCTGCCTCCCAGGTTCAAGTGATTCTTCTGCCTCAGCCTCCCGAGTAGCTGGGACTACAGGCATGTGCCACCAAGCCCAGCTAATTATTTTTTGTATTTTTAGTAGAGATGGGGTTTCACCATATTGGCCAGGCTGGTTTGAACTCCTGACCTTGTGATCTGCCTGCCTCGGTCTCCCAAAGTGCTGGGATTACAGACATGAGGCACCGCATCTGGCCTGATTATTTTTAACCTTTACTGAGAAATGTTTTGGTCCAAAGAGAAGCTGATGAACTCGGGAACATCTGCTGAAAAGCAGGGCCCTAATGCGAGGGTGACAAAACAGATTTATTTCCCCCTTCATGTCACTAGAAAGAAACAATCCTTTGTTCTTCTTTGTCATACACAGAAGCAGTCTGCACCATTAGTGAAGACCCGGCCACCAGGACTCGGACGGAATCATGGTGCAGCCCGGGCTGGGGCAGGGGGAGGGGAGGCCCAGGGCCCTCCGAGGCGGGCTCCACAGATGCTCTCACGGAAGCTCTGTCCTCCCCGAAGCAGCTCCTTCCAGCGGTAGATTTCAGAGTGGCCGCTGGAGGCTTACCCAGCCCTTTCAAATGCCCTTGGGGGTCTGCCAGCCCCACTCCCTGCACCCAGCCCGCCTCCCCGGCCCACTCACGGTTGAGGAGGCCGAGCTGCAGGAGCGAGGCCAGGGCGGTGAGGATCATGAAGAGCAGCAGGCCTCCCCTGCGCCCAAGGAACCGGACCACCACGCACATGGCCAGGCAGGACACCAGCGCAATGCTGGCCGTGGTGTAGTAGTCAGCGTAGAAATTCTCCAGAAGCGGCACCTTCACCTCGTGGCCCATCATGCTCCTGGCAAAGCAGTGGTGGATCCCGTACCCTGTCAGCCTGTGGAGACATACCGAGCGGCGGTGGGTGGGCTGCCCCCACGCCAGGGCTGTGCCGTTTCCCGGGAGCTCATGGTGTCAGGTGACCAGGAGATGAAGAAGCAACACAATGTGTCATAGAAAAGCCCACCATGACCGAACCACGAGCAGATAACGGAGCAAATGCAAAAGAGGAGACATGAGAGAAATATGGAATGCTTCTGGTGGGGGTCCACGCTCATGCTCCTCTGCCACGGCTTCAGTAGACAGGTGTGGGCACGAGAGCGGTCACCCTGAGCCCTCACCCTGAGCGGTCACCTGGCCCCAAGCCCTCACCCTGGGCCTCCGTCTTTACCTGTGGCAGCTCGAGACCCTTCACAAATGAGTGCCACATCCCAGATGACCCCTAACCCAAATGAGTCGAATCCCTCCCCTCCGCCACCTTGGTGATCTCTGACCCTGAACAAGGGACCGCCTTGTGCAGTCAGGGCCACTGAGCCGTCAGTCAAGACAGGAGTGACCTTCTAGGTACACACCAAGCCCAGGGACTGGGCTGCGAAGAAGCTGCGTGAATGATGCCCCCAGCCCCTGCAGGACCCAGCAGGCGGGGTGACCAGGGCCGGTGAGGGCCTGGGAGGCGGTCTGGGCTCACTGGCCTGGCTCAGGCCCACCTGCCTCCTCCCACGGCCATCCTGGCGCCTCTGGCCAGGCTGGCTGCAGGTTCAGGAAGGGCGGAGCCGGCTACAGACAGGGACCATGGTCACTTTGCAGCCAAGGCCTCATGGGTCTCAAATCCCCTGTCCCGAGACAGGGCCCAGCAGTCCCAGCCTTGTAGCGGCCCCCACTGTGCCCGAGGAGGTGCGTTCGTGTGCATCTTGGTTCCCTGGACCTCATGGGCACGTGGTGGGGAGGCTCTGCTCACAGGATTTACACGCCTGGGCTGGGGGCACCGGCTGCTTGAAGCTTCCGGGAGGGGGAGGCCACTATCTTCTAGCCCGTGTCACTTTTCACACACACCCTTAGGATTCCAAGTTCAGTGGGGTGGGGAGTAGGGCCCTGGGCTTCACCGCTGCCCGCCTTCTTCCCTGGCCCCTCCCACCCGGCTGGCACTCGTCCTCTCTGACTCACGAGTTCACACACAGGACCACAATGTTCTTCCACAGGTTCCGTGTCCCCACCACCTTCACGATGCAGACCTTCTTGGGCCTCCGGGGAAGCTCCTTCTCCAGCTCTGCAAAGACACAGACGCTGTGAGCCCTGGGCAGGCCGCCCATGGAGGATGGGACAGCAGCTGCAGGCACAGTCCTGGTTCCCCAGTTTGGGCACCACAGAAGGGAGAGAAAGGCTTTTTTTTTTTTCCTTTGCCAGTGGATAGGGTCTAGGCTTCCAGGATAGAAAGGCACTCAGAAGACTCCAGCTCTGCAGTTCCGGTTTCCCTCGGGTGTCTGAGAGGGCACCAAGGTGCACCGTCAGCAGAAGTTTCCTTCACAAACCCTTTCTGTGGAACCAGGCAGAGTACACACAAATCAACAAACAGTGTCGACTCAGTTCACTTTTGTCTGAGGACAGAGCTCAGCAATGATATTCTAGGTTACTGAGGCACTCATTAGGCCCTGGGCAAATCTAAACAAGCAGTTCTTTTCCGTACACTCTGCATCTGCCTGTGTCACCCCCGGCTGGGAGACTGGGAAGGCCACATGCACATATGCTCCTTAGCCTTGTGGGGTGGAACTTACCATGGCTGTAGCTACTTCTGCTGAAACTGCCCTTAGGACATACGAATCTTTGAAAGACAAACACGTAAGTGAATACATCTGCATGTATGTGTATACACGCATACACGCACACATTCATACGCATATGTATACGTGTGCACGTTTTAGTTAATGGAAGTCCTTGGGAGCTGGACAATGTTTTGGCTCCAAGGGATGTGAGCAACTGTAAAATCATGAGACTGGGTTTCTTGTGCGGCCCCAGCAGCTCTCCCCTCTGAAGGGAGTCCCCCAGCGCAGTGTTACAGGGGTCTGCAGAGGTGCTGGTGTCGATTTGGCAATTTACAGGGAAGATTCAGAAAGCGGCAGAGGCGCTGGCCCCCAGGAGCTGTCTGCCTGCACGTCTGGGAGCAGGAATGCCACTCGCAGCCTTCTGTTGCCTCTCTGCCTTCCTAGCCTGGCATGTCTTCATGGAATCATCCCCCACTGGGGAGCCAAAAAAGGAAAAGGAGACTTCCCGAAGCGGAGGGGAACCAGGACTCTTCAAGACTGTCAAGGTCACGAGAAACAAGAAAGACTGAGCAGCTGTCAGACCAGGAGACTAGGGAGAGGGGAGAGTGAGACGCAGTCCTGGGCGGCATCCCGGGGCGGGAGGAGGCTTCATGGAAAGCACGATGACGGGAGGCACCAGATAAAGGCTGGGGTTTGGTGAATAGCAGTGTTCCAATGTCACTTTCTTAGTTTTGACAATAGTATCATGACAATATCAGACATTCGCAATCGGGGAAGCCGAGTGAGGGGTATACGGAGATTCTGTACTATCTCAGCAGCTTTCCTGTGCATCTAAAATTATCCCCGAATAATATATTTATAAAAAAAGAAAAGCGGTGGAGATGGGGAGGCCTCTGTCTACCGAGGAAGGCTTCAGTGCTGGGAGCTGCCTCTGGAGGAACCCTCCGGCTCCCTCGGGCGCTGTGTCTCCAGGACCCTGGCCCTGTGCTTCCGAGGGCCACTCTGAACCCTAGACGGCTCAAGGTCAACCTTCATCTTCCACCTCCTTTCGGCCATCCAGCGGCAGGAGGGTCACAAAGCTCCTTCGTTATAGTTTAAAGAAAAAATGTGTTGCTAAATCCTAGGGATTTGGGAACTTTTCATTCAAACATTGTTTCTGAGCTCAGTGTCACCAGCCAGGGCACAGAAGGCAGGAGAAACCTTTCCCTTGTCTGAGGGATATCATGTCTGCTGAGTTTCCAGAACTTTCTTCCTTCCCATACTTAGGTGCAAAGATTGAGGTCTGTATGCAAGCCCACAGGGCCGGCATTTCAGCTGCTGGTCCACGGACCCTCTCAGCTCCCAAGGTCTCCTGACCATTATTTTTCCTTAGCAAAAATGGGCTACTTTGACTACAGGCACAGTTTCTCTATGGTTAAAAAAACTAATTTTGTAAAGAGCTTGAAAATATCATGGTTAACAGAAAACCTTGGATCCGATGATCTGAGTATCTTTGCTATTACAGACCTCATCAGAAACCAACTCTAATAGCTACGTTTTATCACCATGGAAGACTTCCGAGAAGAAAATTTAAATGTCCATTAGCAAGTCCATATAAGTTTAAAGTTTAAAAAATATATACCCCAAACTGAACTCCTGATATGTTCTTGTTTATGAAGTATGATGTTAAAGAAGCAATAACAATTGCATTATGACCTGAGCTTTTTAAATAAAATTAAACCTAGAACCCAGTCTAAAAAATTGACTGTAGTCTGCAGAGGTAACTGAATTCTTCTCAGTGGAATTAGATTAACCTTTCCAGGGCTATTGATATGTTGTCAGGAAGCACATGAGCTGCTTCCTCCCGTGCCTGGCAGAGTCACTGTCCAGTGACTTTTTGCTTATCTTACTACCAGCTACTCACATCACCAGCCTGTCAACAACAACATGAAGCTTCTGCAGCATTGTCTGTTCTTCTGGGCCCCAAATCCACAAGCTCTATGTTACAGGACACTTCAGATGGCTCTAACACCCTCAATGGTAGCTGAATCCAAGAGGCCTTTTTGTCTGTCCAGATATCAGACGGACATCTAGGGACTTCTCTGAACTCCCCACACATGGCAATGAATGGGCAACAGGGAGCTCGGCCAGGGTGTGGGGCACTGGCACCCAGGATTTGCAGCTGTGAGCACCCGGCTCCCGTGCGCTCCTTGAGACAGAGGAGGAGGAGGACACATCGGTCTGCTCAACTTAGAGCCATCAGAACATTTTCCAACCAAAACCCATGTCGAGCCTACTGAATTTTGTTGTCCAACTCCACCCTGCAGCCCCAGTGCCTCCGCATTTTCACGGATCCCCGTGTAGTCAGGGCTGAGGTCTGGGTGCTGTGAGGGGCCCGATGAGCCCGGGCAGGAACCCAGCTTCTGCACTTCTGGCTGGCTCCTGGGAAAAGCTACGCTGTCCTTGCTCTGAGCCCAGCTGCTCATCTGTGAAGTAGGACGAAGCGCTGCCTGGCCGGATGGGAGAACTTGGTGCGGCCTCCGGGAGCACTAGGGGAGCACGTCTAGCCAAGCCTTCAGCAACTGACCTGGCACCGCCGACCTCTGTCATCTCTGCCCCGGGCTCAGTGAACCCAACATCTCCCACCTTCTCTTCACCAACAGAGGAAGGAAAAGGAGGCCCCGACGATCCTGCTGACTCGCTGGGAGGAGGGCACGGCCTCTCCACATTTGGCCATCTGGTGTGAGAGGTCAATCCGGCCTCCGAGGACAGCAGAGGAGGCAGTGGTCCCTTGCCCAAGACAAGGCTTGGGAGGAGCAGGGAAAACACGCAGAGGAGAACTGGAATTGGCTTGCGTGGGGGTGTGAGATAAACCGGCTTTGTTGTCATCCTAGTGGACGATGCTAGCGCGTTAGGGGTGAAATTGGAAAAGCATGAGTTATAGAGACAGAAAGCAAGAAAAGAAAAAGGAGGAGGACAAGGAGCAGGAGGAGGAGAAAAAGAGAAAAGGAAGGGGAAGAAGGGATGCTGCCATCTCTGCCACAAGAGTCATTAAAAAAGCACACTAAACGCTCCAAGGAGGCAGCTCTGAGCTCCACGCCCGTGTTGGGAAGTAGAAAAAGCAGCCGCTGCCTCTTCCACGCAGCCCTTCTCCCCTCCGGGACGGATTGAGATGGCGCCACTTGGCCGCTTGAATAAATGTGCTTTGAAAGCAAGTGGAAGATAAGCGTCCATAGGAATCTTATCACGAAGTCACCTCAGACAGCACAGTCTTCAACGTCTAGCCAAGCCTTCAGCAACCGACCTGGCACCGCCGACCTCTGTCATCTCTGTCCTCGTCTGCCCAGACACGGGCTCCACCTAACCCGAGCCCTCTGAGTGAGCCATGGGGGTCGTCTGCAGAGCGAGGGCCCTGTGCAGCCTGCCTGGGGTCAGATCTTGCTTTCGTCACTTACAGGTGGTGTGACTTGGGCAAGGTACCTAGTGTGGAACGTGGAGGTGGCCTGACACATCCGCCCTCTTGTCATCTCAGGATCTGAACAGATTGTTAAGGCAGAGTGAGGCAGGTCAGGACAAAACCCAAGCTCTGTCATTGCTAAGGGTAGCGGGGAGCCCCACACGGGGCTAAGATGGGGACGCTCGGCTCACACAGACTCAGCCGTGCAGCCTGGCAATGCTGGGCAGGTTGGCTTCTCGGGGGTAAGGCGTGAGGCTGCCCGGAGAGGACCGATGCTGAGGACAGAGGATGCCTGCACCCTGCACGTGGCTCCCTACAAGGAGAGAAGATAGGAGCACATTTGCTGTCCTTCCCCGGGGCTAGCCTGGCACTGAGAGGGATCGTGGAGTTACTGTTCCCCAGTGCTCAGCCTCTTTGGACCCGTTCTGTTCCTGTAAAGCAGGAGAACGGCTCCTCTCCCTTGTGAAGCTCAGATGCGGATGACATGCACATGAAGTGCTTCCTTCTATGCCTGGCAGTTGCTGTCCAGTGACTTTTTGCTTATCTTACACCAGCTGAGCATTCTACATCCCAACATCTGACGCCTGAAATGCTCTAAAAGTGAGAATCTTTTGAGCACCCACATGATTCTCAAAGGAAATGCTCACTGGAGCATTTAGATTTGGGATTTTTGGATTTGGAAAGCTCAACCAGTAAGTATAATACAAATATCCCCAAATCCCAAAACATCCACTCCCCGAAACACTTCTGGTCCCAAGCATTCTGGATAAGGGATGCCCAGCCTGCAGAACTGAAGGCACAGTCTCGTGTGTGGCACTCATCCTGGGTCTCATTTCTGCACTAGGCTGCTGGCCACACGGCCACACTGGGAACCAGCGGACCTTTTACTCCTGCTAGAAATGCTGGAAACCTCAGGAATTATGACACAGGAGTGCTGTCAGCACTTGGCACATTATGTGATATGAAGGTTGCAGGACTGACACTGAGAGATTGATGCTCAGGACCACACCCACATATCTAAAGTAACTCAGCTGCACGGGCCACTGAGAACATCAGACTTGCTAGAAGATAAACCAAGGACAGCTTTAAAACAGAAAAGGAAACAAGAAATTTGGGAACATCAGGTTTTCCCCTGGCATAAATCCAAGGTTACGATGTACTGACGGGGCAGCGAGCAGCCCCGCTGGACCCCTACATATACCTCCAGCCAGGCCCGAGACGCTCACCTACCCAGAGGCGATGCAAGCACAGTCCTAACCCTTCCTTACTACAAGAGTCCTGGGTTCATTTAGCCCATAAATATTCATGGCACGCCTGCTACGCGTCAGGCCATCGGCTGGGCTGCTGCTGGGGTACAGAAGTGTCTGGCTCTACACACAGAGGCCCTGCCTTGCCTGGCCTTGCCGCTCTGCAGGGGTGACAGGCATTAATAAGGAACCCTGCAATTACTCATCACAGCTGGGATGAGGGGAAGCGGGGAGAAGTGCTGAAGCTATAACAGCGACTAACCGGAGGGCTGACTTGGTCTCTGAGGAGCTGGCCAAGAGTGGGAGCTGAGAGGACAGGGGGTGTGCATGGGGAGGGCCCTGTGGAGAGGAAGATGGTGGTGTGTCCTGGAGCCAAATGAAGGCCAGGGTGGGAGGCGGCTGGAGGCAGAGCTCAGAGAGGGCCTCTCCAGTGACCTGGAGGACCTGAGGTCTACCCGAAACGCACTGGGAGGCACTGGAGAGGCTTGAAGCCGGTGGTGATGTGATCAGATCTCGTGTGACCTGGTGGCAGGGAGGATGGAACAAAGCGGGGAGCCCAGCCAGCCCGCCAGGGCACGAGAGGGTGACAGACACGAGGCTCGGAGCAGGTGTTGGCTGTGGGATTAGATGAGGTGATGCGAGGAAGATTCCATGCAGAAAACTAGTCTGGGTGGAGGAAGCTGGAAGTGGGAGACGTAGCAGCTGAAGGACACGCTGCCTTCCCCCAGCACTCCGCAGCCCTGCCATCGCGCTGCCATCGCGCTGCCATCGTGCTGCCATCAACACACCTGACAGCCGGGGGCGGCAGAGAGCGGAGGCCGCCGTGAAGGGCTGCGGGGCAGAGCGACCGCCTGAGGACCGCTGCCCACGGAGGCGAAGCCTCCCTCCTCTTTGTTAAGTCACACGTCACCAACTACCTCTCACCCAGCCTCCCGCCTGGGACTCTGGAACAGAAACAAGGACCAGCAAAACTCAGGAGCAAAGAAATACATTTTTAAAAAGGATCTAATACCACTTTCCAAATACAGGAGGGAAATGAATCGGTGTAATTAGGATTGAGAAAACAAGCTATTCCCAGACAATATTTTAACGTGAAAGAAGCGGAGTGTGATGGCTTCATTAGGGAAATGCCCCAAACAAACTGTACCGTAAGCCTAAGAGCACTAGCCTGCTACCGAGTGGGGTCTGGGGACGCCTGGGAAAGCCATCTGGACCAAAACGCGCAAGTGCGGCCCTGCTGGAGAAACCCCGACTGAGTACTCACTGCTCAGCGCAGGCACGTCCGGAGCTCTCCCTCGTGTTACAGCAGCAGGGCAAAGCCACCCCTGCTGGGCTTTGCAGGTCAAATCCTCGCTCAGCTTCTCAGCAGCTGTGTGACCTCTGGAAGCTACTCAGCCTCTCTGTGCTCTCGTTTCCTCATTGGCAAATGGGGCTAATTATAGTGCCTTTCTCATAGGCTGTCACGGAGAAATAACACACGTGAAGCCTTGGGACTAAATATTAAATATGAGTTAATATTTGCAGATCACTTAGAAAAGTAGCTGACCTGTAAGTGCCATGTGAGTGTCGTCTTGTTTCTCATCACTGTCCCTGGATTAAAAAGGGACCACAGATGCACCAACACTCAGCACCCTTCATGTCAACCAGACCTGGCAAACATCCTTCTTTGGTCCAGCGAAGCAAAAGCTTCAGGTGTCCCTGGGTAGGCCCCGCCCCGCCCCGCCCAGCACGTGGTCCAGCCTGGGGGTACTGACTCTCAGGTCACTGCACAAGTCGAGGCAGAGGATGACATCCTGGCTGAGCTACGGCAGCACCAAGGAGCTTCTAGTGACCTAGCGTCCCTGATCTTCCGGATTGGGAGTCTAACGAGAGGCCTGTCCAGGCACCAAGGGCTTCTCTGATTTGGGGTTCCTGTGGATGCCTTCCTGCCGTAAATGGATACCTGCAGGGCACATTCTCTCACCTCACTCAGGTCCCTGTACCTGTGCCCTGAGAGCGAAGCTTCCGCAGCCGCTCTGCCTGTAGTCCCTCCCTGCCACCCTCTATCCCTCGGCCCTGCTGTTTCATTCCTCCTGACGTATGCACACGTAACTCCCTGTCTGCGTGCCCCACCTGCCTGCAAGCTCCGTGAGAGCAAGGCTTTGCCTGTGTCTTCTCTGCTCTAGAACAGTGCCTGAAACACAGCAGGCATTTAGTAAACACCTGTTGATTCAATGACTGAATCATCATCACAAGCATTTCTGGTCATGGGGGAAAATGAGCACGTTCTCTCTTGGACAATGGCCTGGAGGTTATTTTCCCAGGGAATTTTATAACGACTGTCTATCGCAGGTCTTCAGTGAGGGCAGTGAGTCAGAGCGTGGAGCCCACCAGTGACCTGCAAACGGAGATCCGTATACCACTTGTGTCAGAATCTCTTCTAGTGCTTATTAGAAATGCAAGTTCTCAGGGCTCATCCCAAATCAAATAGGTCAGAATCTCTGGGTTCCAGGGAGAGGCCCAGGCATCTGGATTTTAACAACCTCCTGGTGAAACGTGGATCCGCAGGTTGAGAACCCCCACCTGGCTGTGGTAACGCTCCTGACACACAGGAATTCTATGGATCTGAACGACGATCCAAAAACATTTCACCTTTCCTGTCTTCAGCTGCCCAACAAATAGGTCATGGCCAGGTAAAGACAATGGTGGCTCTTTGAAGGTCATGCTTTGGAAAGGTGAGGTCATGGGCCATCTACACCCTGAGCCAGCGCTCTGGCAGTGTTTAGACCTGGCAGGCTATGGGCCAGATAGATTTTCCCTTGAACAGCGTATACTGGGCTCACGGCTCGCTTCTGGATTTAGGCAGGAGAGGAGGAGATCCAGAGCGTGCTGGACTTGATCATGAAAGAAACAACACCTAGAAAGTGGAGAGAATGTCAAGGCTGCCACATTGCCCTTGTGCCGGCCAAAAGGTCAGAGGAGGATTGCACAGCTGGTTAAAACAGTTGTTTGTGCAACAAAACCAGCCCAGGTGCCAGGGACCTGCCCCGTGGAGCCTCTCTGAGCCCCCGCCCTGGCCAGCCCGGGTGTACTCACCTGGCATCACACCCTTGATGTCGCCCTCAGGGTTCATGCGGTTCTTCTGTGTGAAGTGGAGGATCAGCCTCTTTGCAGACTCAAACTGCTGGGTGGCCATCAGCCACCGGAGGGACTCGGGAAATATCCTTTAAAGACACAAAGGAGATCGGTGAATGGCTTCCGATTCTGCACGGCACCGGGAAGCGTGGCTTAGGTGTGGCCCGGGAGCTTCCCAGGCAGGTGGCGGTCAGTCTCCAGCTGGGCATCAGCCTCATCGGGGGAGATGAAACCCTGGGCACTAAACCATTCCCAATTTTATTTCCCAAAGTGTAAAAATTGAGACCTTAACAAAAGTTAAAAAGCACATGTTGTCACCCACATACGGAAGCTTAAAAAAGGTGATCTCCTAGAAGTAAAAAGTAGAACAGAGGATACTAGAGGCTGGGAAAGGTCAGGGGAAATGGAATAGGGAGAGGTTGGTTGAAGGATACAAAATTATAGTGAGGTAGGAGGGACAAGTTCTAATGTTCTATGCCACCTAGGATGACCATAGTTACTAATAATATACAGTTTCACATAGCTGGAAGGAGGATGTTCAATGTTCCCAACACGAAAAACTGATATTTGCGACGATGGGCACGATAATTACCCCGATCTGATCGTTTTACATTCTACGCATTGCACCATCACTGTGTACCCCATAAATATGTGCAATTACTACGTGTCAATTACAAAAATAAAAAATAATTCAAACAATGTAACAAAGTAGCAGATATGAACAACATTCGTACCAGTTGTATCAAGAAATCAGTGTATACCTTTCAAAGTAACGCACGGAGAAACAACTCACGGAAGGCTGCTGCTTTTGTTGTATTTTGTCACAATAAATAGTAATAGAATGATTTTATGTTTAAAAAATTACTTCCAAATATGACCAACCTGCAGTTATTGTCAGTTGTGGAACATGAAGGCTCCCGGGGTTTTCCTTCAGAGCTATTCACATGTTACTGCTAACTGCATGTCACTTTGTCCTCAGACGATGCCACAACACAGTGGTTTTCAAGTTTTACCAAAGCAACAGAATCTGTGTTTTTTTTTAAAAATGGAATCTTGTTAGGCGCCCCAATACAAAAAAGCCAGCGTTTTATTATCAATTAATTTTATAAATTTACATTCATGACAATATTTACAAGTTGCTCAGAGAACACCGTGACTGCACGGAGCAGGAGCTGGCATACTATCTCTGCAAAAGTCCAAGTCATCAATATTTTAGACTTTAAGGGTGAAATGGTCTCTCCTCATCTTGGCCTTGTGGCCTGAGAGTGGATGTATGGTAGTGGGTGTGGCTATGGGCTAATAATACTTTATTGCAAAACAGGCAGCTGACCCTTGACTGTTTGGGAGAGACAAAAAGTAGAAATCAAAGCTCAAGATGACAGTCCGAGCTTCTTGTAGCCCTCAGTGTTCTAGTTATCACTTCACTTTATTTTAGTTAAAATTGTGTCAGGAAAGTCACGACGGATGCTGGTAAGAAGTTATTGTGGCCAGGCACGGTGGCTCAAGCCTGTAATCCCAGCACTTTGGGAGGCCGAGATGGGCGGATCACGAGGTCAGAAGATCGAGACCATCCTGGCTAACACGGTGAAACCCCATCTCTACTAAAAAATACAAAAAAACTAGCCAGGTGAGGTGGCGGGCGCCTGTAGTCCCAGCTACTCGG